>NW_007729303.1:407350-415325 GCF_000696425.1 Galeopterus variegatus
TATATATATATATATATATATATGTATATAAAATATCGATTCCGTTCAGCCACAGGTGTCCCTGTGGTTGAACAAGTTGAGTTCATTACTCATTGAGTAAGAGAGAAAACACACCATGAGCTGTCTCAGTAGGAGGGTGTTAGAATTTGGGGGAAGGCCCAAGGGAGAGTGTTCCCTCTAGATTGGATACTTTCAGAAAGCAAGGATAATTCTATTGATGGGGTTCAGGACATGCTACCCCAAAATATAACACCTTGGCATATTGAATATTTTAAGCTGAAGGAATCTGAGAAAGTTCTCTGACCTCCCCTGCCCTCCACCCCTTCTCCCCTGAAGCAGGTCATAAGACCTTCATGTGAGAAGTGCCATCTCTAGTTCCAAAGGGAAGGAGCATCCTTATCTTATAACGAGAGGAATCTGAACAAACAGGCCTTGCTAATGTCTTCCCAATTTACTACACTTAGCTCATACCCTTCGTTCTATCACACTTTTCCACAACTTTTTATCAAACCTAGCATAAAAACTCTCAGGTTTAACCATTTCTTTGGTTCTTCATTTCCTAATGGAGGCTCCCACATCATGTAAAACTTATATTAAATAAATCTGCATGCTTTTCTCCTGCTAATCTGTCTTTTGTTACAGAGACCCCAGCCAAGAACTTAGGTTTTGGGAAAATAGAATAATTTAATCAGGCCCCCTCACCATAGGTACAGTTGGGGGTGATGTGGCACATTCTTTGTAAGCAAATTGTGTGTGGGGGGGTGGAGTTATTGTGCATACACTATGCCACTGCTTGGCTGGTCTCTGCTCAGGTGTCTGCACCACGTGCAGCCATGCTCTCCAACCTACAGCTTCCAAGACCTGTTTGCTAGTTACCTAGCTCATAGACCTGCGTGTGAGGGGTCTGGTGACCCAGCCTGGCATGTGAGGGGTCTGGTGGCCCAGCCTGATGTGTGAGGGGTATGGCGACCCTGCCTGGCGTGAGAAGGGTTTGTGACCCAGTCTGTGAATGGGCTTGAGGGGTCTGTGAGCTCTAGACCCAGCCCTAGCATGACAATTGGCCCAGTCAGCAGGATTATGGGCAAGTAAAAGAGCATGACAATTGGTGTAGTCTAAGACAGGATTCTGAGAGGAACAGGAGCCAAAAGCCCTTGGAATAAGGAGTAAATATGGCTACTTCTGAATATGCTCTGCCCTATGACCAACTTCTTGTTGACCAGGATCTGGCTGCTGCTCACTGTACTGCAAGGCACCATAGACCAGGCGCTACAGCAGAAAACCCTTTGGGAGGGGGAGGAAATGTGGCTATCCTTGAGCATTTGGTGCCTGGTGGCCAATTTTCTGCTGACCGGAGCCTGGCTGCTGCTGACTGTGCTGCAAACTGATCGAGATTTGCAGCAGAAAGCAGAGTTGGAAGCACAGATGAATGTCCTAGAGGATGACGTGCAGCAACTGGCCACTCCTGCCCCTAACATCAGGGAGGACGACCAACCCAGTGGTGAGTTGGGGGGAACCGTTCATCTCCAGGCATGACCTGTTGTGCATGAGAAATTGAAACATGAGCAGTGTATGGGACCAGATGGACAACTGGAGGGCGATCCACAGGTGACCTGGTTCTCCACCTATGTCCCGTATTCCCAGGTTGAACTGGTTGACTTGGGGAGACAATTCAGGCAGAAACATGGGGAGACCCTGACTGCTTGGCCATTGTGGTTATGGGACCTAGGGGTGGATAGTGTGATGTGCTCTGGTGAGGAGGCGGAGAAGTTGGTCTCCATTACCATACACCCTTCTCTGAGGCAGCAGCTGCAGAATAGCTGCAGATATGCACAAGGGCCAGGTAATCACTCCTTGATGCACCGGGTGAATGCAGCTGCCCAAACCATGTGGACAAATGCTGGAGAACTGCCCAAGATTGTTAGTAAATTGCAAATGTATGCTGAGCTGGTCCAAATCATTTGAGAGCTGGGGATGGGGCAGTCCATATTTAATGTGAACACTCGTGGCCTGGACAATGAAAACTTTATAGGCAGAGTGAGAGACATAGTTGAGAGACATAGTGCTGCAAAATGCCCCATGAACGTCCTTTGGGTCACTGATAGCCATACTAGCCCCATACACTGGTCATCTTGTACATGAGGTAATGACCATGATAGCCAGCCTGGGTGAAGTAGAGGATAGAAGACAAGCAAAGGGTCCAAAAGGTGGCTGAGACCAAACCCCCAAGAAATGCTCAAGATTTTATCCCAAAGGGACCAAGCAAGACTAGCCATAAGCAGATGTGGCTTGACTTTCTTGCAGCAGGGGTTCATAAAAAGAAAATTAACTGGCAGCCAAATGCAGTCCTGTTTGCTTTATGGCAGCAATTGTGCCCTGCACATGTTTCACCAAACATCCAGAAACAGGTAGCAAGGTATGCTCAGTGGATTTAAAAGACCTTTTGGTTGCTCCCGAGGAGGTGGATGAACTGTTCCATTTTGATTAGGGAACAGGCCAAGGTACTCATCTTTTGGGGGCCGGTGAAGACCAGAGGTCTCATGTTGAATTGGCAATATATTGGTTGAGGACAAATGTGCAGTATGTTTTGGCATTGGTGGATATAGGTGCAGAATGTAGCCCGATATATGGCAATCCAGATAAATTTCCAGAGGCCACCATTTGTATAGATGGCTAGGAGGACATACTACTGAGGTCAAAGCTCTGTCATTGCCATTGGGCATAGGAAGGTTACTTCCTCATGTATATACTGTATATATATCCCCTGTAGCTGAATACATCTTAGGTATGGATGTTCTTTATGGTTTGCACCTGTAAACAACAGTTGGAGAGTTTCGGCTGCAAATACAGACAGTAAAGCCTGTGTAACAAGGATATGCTAAACATGACCTACGNTCAAATTCCTGGAAGTGGTCTAGTTGGGTAAGATGAGTGTCATCCCAAAAGCTATTATAGACAAGATACAGGCATACCCTCAACCCACAACTGTAGCTCAGCTACAGACTTATTAGTGACTTTTGGTGTATTAGAGAGCTTTTGTGCCCCATATGGCCCAAATGGCATGCCCACTGTATGCATTGACAAAGAAAGGAGCCCTCCGGGATTGGACTGAGGAAGTAGAACAAGCTTATCGGGCTATGAAAAGGGGAATACAGCAAATACAAGCTTTACAAGTGGCCAACCCCACTAAGCCTTTTGAGTTAGACATACATATCACCCAGGAGGGGTTAGGATGGGGTTTGTGGCAGAGACAAAACCAATTCCACACACCTGTGTATTCTGCCTTAATGGCCACTGAAGCTATCACAGGAACTGCCAAAGTCCTAGTAAAGATGACATACCCCATAACAGGTTGGCTGTGCGCATGGGCCACCAACCGTAAAATGGGCATTGCTCAGACTCCCACCCTGTCTAAATGGGGAGCATACATCGGGTGAGCATGGTGCTGACAACACCAAGTCAAGGGTTAAGATCCCCTTACCAGTCATCTTTAAAAAAAAAAATTAATTAAATAAATAAATAAATGGGGAGCATATATAGAACAAAGGAGCACTGTGTCAACGAGTCCTCTGTCCAAAGAGTTGCAAACTGTGCTAGGCCCAGTAGAGGTTGTGGAGAAAACTTTGACATTAACGTTACTTGCAGAGATAGGTGCCACTATATTGGATTTAGAAAAAGTTGGCATTATTCATCCAGCCCAGAACCCATTTAATGCTCCAGTATGGCCAGTGAAAAAGCCTGATGGTACGTGGAGAATGACTGTAGATTATTGATAACTAAACAAAGGAGTGCCTCCTTTGCATGCAGCTGTGCCTTCAGTTCACAACTTGATGGATCAGCTGATGACTCAGCTGGGGACTTATCACTATGTATTGGACCTTGCAAATGCTTTTTTCTCTATTCCAATCTCAGCTGATAGACAAGATCGGTTCGCCTTCACGTGTGAAGGAAGACAGTGGACCTTTCAAGTATTGCCCCAAGGTTATCTGCATAGCCCAACCATCTGTCATGGTTTGGTGGCTGGGGACCTAGCCAAGTAGACTAAGCCCAGCACAGTTACAATGTTTCACTACATCGATGACATGTTACTAACCTCTGATTCTCTTGCAGATTTAACCCAGGCAGCTCCAACACTGCTAAGTCATTTGGAACAATATGGGCAGTGAACACAGCCAAAGTACAAGGACCTGGACTGACAGTCAAATTCCTGGAAGTGGTCTAGTTGGGTAAGATGAGTGTCATCCCAAAAGCTATTATAGATAAGATACAGGCATACCCTCAACCCACAACTGTAGCTCAGCTACAGACTTATTAGTGACTTTTGGTGAATTAGAGAGCTTATGTGCCCCATATGGCCCAAATGGCATGCCCACTGTATGCATTGACAAAGAAAGGAGCCCTCCGGGATTGGACTAAGAAAGTAGAATGAGCTTATTGGGCTACAAAAAGGGGAATACAGCAAATACAAGCTTTACAAGTGGCCAACCCCACTAAGCCTTTTGAGTTAGACATACATATCACCCAGGAGGGGTTAGGATGGGGTTTGTGGCAGAGACAAGACCGATTCCACACACCTGTGTATTCTGCCTTAATGGCCACTGAAGCTATCACAGGAACTGCCAAAGTCCTAGTAAGGATGACATACTCCATAACAGGTTGGCTGTGCGCATGGGCCACCAACCGTAAAATGGACATTGCTCAGACTCCCACCCTGTCTAAATGGGGAGCATACATTGGGTGAGCATGGTGCTGACAACACCAAGTCAAGGGTTAAGGTCCCCTTACCGGTCATCTTTAAAAAAAAAAAATTAAATAAATAAATAAATAAATGGGGAGCATATATAGAACAAAGGAGCACTGTGTCAACGAGTCCTCTGTCCAAAGAGTTGCAAACTGTGCTAGGCCCAGTAGAGGTTGTGGAGAAAACTTTGACACTAACGTTACTCATGGAGGTGGAGGCTATACCTTTCCATGAGGGACAGGGATCTATCACAGAGCAAGCTTGGTATACAGATGGCTTTAGCATGGGACCTTCAGCATCATGGACAGCTGTTGCTGTCCAGCCCTTAACAGATACCATGTGTTATGACGATGGCACAGGGCAAAGCAGTCAATGAGCTGAATTAAGAGCAATATGGATGGTGGTAAAAAATGAGCCTGGGCCATTAACCATCTGTGACAGCTGGGCTGTGTACAAAGGTTTAACACTTTGGGTTTCTACTTGGAAGTATCAACAGTGGATGATAGGCCACTGACCCCTGTGAGGACAAGCCATGTGGCAAGAGTTGTAGAAATTGGGGCATGAGAAAGAAGTAACTTTTTTCCATGTCACAGGACACTTCCCCTTAGCTAGTCCAGGAAATGATGAAGCCGATGCCTTGGCTAATGTAAGATGGCTGGAGAGAGCCCCAGCTACTGATGTAGCCCAGTGGTTACATTGATGAATGCAGCATGCTGGCAGTAAAACCATTTGGATGGCGGCACAAAGATGGGCCTTGTCTATAAAATGGGAAGATGTAGTGAATGCCTGTCATGCTTGTCCAGTGTGTGCTCAAGAGAGTCCACACCTCCGGAGGGTGCCCCATACAGATGGGCAAATACCTTAAGGAATGTGCCCCTGACTTGATGGCAAGTATATTTTGTTGGACCACTGCCAAGGTCAGAGAATTTCAGATACATCTTCACTGCTGTTGAACAGCTACTGGTCTTCTGTTTGTATGGCCTTGCAAGGCCCTAGACCAGGTAAACACTGTGAAGGCATTGAATAGCCTTACAGGTATGTATGTTTGGCCTGTAGTCATAGAGAGTGATAATGGAACCCACTTTACTGGACATGAGGTTCAGAGGTGGGCCTCCCAGTTGTCCATTCAGTGGAAGTTACATGTGCCATATCATCCCCAGGCAGTGGGAATGATTGAACCGTACAATGGTCTTAAAAAAGGGACTAAGGCTATCTACCCAACCCCCATCCCTGAAGGAGTGGACACAGTGATTGTGGCTTACAGTCAGTATTCTAAATGAGAGACCCCACAAGGGCAGACCCTCTCTAGTGGAAGCTCTGTTGCATAGAGCTGCAGCACCTATACAGCTGCAAATCAGTACTAAAGATAAGCTTTTGAAGCCAGGATATGGCAAGAATGGAAATATTCTCTTACTGGTCCCAACCTGTTTGCGACAGGGACAGACAGTACAATGGGAATGGCCTTGGAGAATAAAAGCCCCCTATATATGCTGGGTATATCTAATAGGGCCTTGGGGAAAAGGATTAGAGGAAGACTTGCAAGTTTCACCTTGGGTGACAGGTACTTGGCCTCCTCGAGTAAAGGTAACATGGCCTGGAACAGAAAAGCACTTTATTCCAAAGGGCACATTTGTGTTATCATTATGGCCAATTATGAGTTCCCCTATACTGTTACATGTAGAACCTACAGATCCAACAGTGTGAGCAGATAAAGTATGGTATCATAAGCCAGGTAAGATACCTATTCTTGCAACCATCCTTTCTCAGGATGGCAAACTGGCATGTATCTTACCAGAGGGGCAAGAACTTCCCCTAATAGTACCAATAACTCTTCTGTCTTTGCCCATAGTGTTCTGGCTGCAGGCACTGCGCCAGAGTCGTGTGATCAATGTCGGCCTACTGAATGTGCATTGAACTTCCCATCAGTATGACTGCAGGATTCCCATGGAGGATCACACCAATGGTGACTACTAACTGGACATATGTAGCTGATAATTAAAAGGACAGAACTATAAGCCTTAAGGCATATTGAATGGACAATAGGTTATGTAAATGTAAGGGTCATTTATCCTCACTAAGGGAACATCACAGAAGATTCTGAACGTGTAGATTGTACAGTGAGGGACCCTAAGGGGTGGATTGTTGGGAAAATAGGATAATTTAATCAGGCCCCCTTGCCTTAGGTACAGTTGGGGGTGGTGTGGCACATTCTTTGCAAGCAAATTATGTGTGGGGGGCCTGGAGTTAGTGCACATGTGCAGCACCATGGCTTGGCTGGCGTCTGCTTCAGGCATCTGTGCTGCACATGCATGGCCATGTTCTCCAACCTATGGCTTCCAAGGACCTGTTTGCCAGTTACCTAGCGCACAGACCTGCGTGTGAGGGGGCTGGTGACCTAGCCTGGCATGTGAGGGGTCTGGGGACCCAGCCTGGTGTGAGAAGAGTTTGTGACCCAGTCTGTGAATGGGCTTGAGGGGTCTGTGAGCTATAGGCCCAGCCCTAGCACAACAGAAGGGTAGAAAGAAAAGATTTTTTCCTCCCCAACATGACTTGATAAAGAAATAGCTGTTGCTCATTTTATCCAGAAAAAGCAATGTCTGTTCTTTTATGGATGTCACAGTGACCTTGCTTTTATCTGTGCTTTGGCAAAATTATGAAGTGGCCTTATTTTCTCTCATTTTATTGTGGTCTCAGAGTAGTTTTCTCTCAGACTGGTACTCCGTGAGATTGTTTATATCCAACAGAAGATCAGCATGCCTAGCTGTAAGTGCTAGGTCAGCTTCTAAATGTCAGGGGCTGCACTTTTTTCCTCTTTCTCAATAATCGACAAAGAGAACATATAAACAAAATACATAAAGAAAAGGAAACACAGTCCCACAGGAAAATGGGCAAATTGACATGATCTTATTAATGTGAACACCTACTTATTTTATAACTAGCGACTCCACTCTTATGTATATACATGAGAGATTTCTAATGAGTTCCTAGGTGATGCTGAAGCTTTGCAAACCACTGCTCTAGAATAGGGTTTCTCAGCCTCTACACTATTGGCATTTTAGGCTGGACAATTCTGTACATGATACTTCGAAAAGTTCATGGCAAGATTTGTATTATCTTTTAATTCTGTTTTTCCATGAACATTTTGAAGTAGGCTTATATGGCTTAGGTAATTTTATTTGCTCATGAAATAGTTTAGGCTGTCCTGTGCATTATAGGATGTTTAGCAGCATCTACCCA
>NW_007729303.1:415822-417271 GCF_000696425.1 Galeopterus variegatus
CCCTTGGGCGGGAGCGCCGCCGCGCTTCCCAAGCGGCGCACTATCCAGTGCGCCACCGGGCCAGCCCAAGATTTGTATTATCTTTTAATTCTGTTTTTCCATGAACATTTTGAAGTAGGCTTATATGGCTTAGGTAATTTTATTTGCTCATGAAATAGTTTAGGCTGTCCTGTGCATTATAGGATGTTTAGCAGCATCTACCCATTCAGTGCTATCCACTCGATCCCCGGATACAGTAATAAAAATGTCTCCAGATATTGCCAAATATCCCCTGGGTTGGAGGGTGGGAGTAGCAAAATCGTCCCCATTTGAGAATAACTGCTCTAGAAAAGTTTTGGTCATGTACACTGGGAGATATTTATAGGTTTTCATAGCAGCTTCATAGCAAAAAAACTGAAAATAAGCCAAACATCTCTCAATAGGTATACACACACAACAGAATGTCATACAATAATAAAAGTGAGTGTAACTATACACTGGAAGGATGAGTGAAAAAAGCAAGTTAAATAAAATCCCTAAGGAACAATGCCATTTTTATAAAACTTTAAAGCAAAGGAAACTAATCTATTGGATAAGGATTTCGATGTATGTGGTCAAACTATAAAGGAAAGTAAGGTGCTAGAAAGGATAGCAGTTATTAACTCTAAGGTGAAGGTCATGCAAGTGGGACCCTTTTTGGAAGCCAAAAGAGCTGACTACCACATAGTTACACTCTATGAATTAAGACATAGGTTCTCAGAGTGTGGTCCTCCCCATCACCACCAGCAATACCACCATCATCTGGGGATTTGCTAGACATACACATTCCCAAGCTCCTTCTAGACCTATTGAACCAGGAATTCTGGAGGTGAGGCCAAGAAATATGTGTTTTAACAAGCCCACCAAGTAATTCTGATACACACCAAAGTTTGAGAGCCACTAGGTTAAGGAATAGATTTTATGGGGTAAAGGGGAAACTTGCAAAGCCAAGAAAAAACACAGGTTCCCTATTATTCCATCATCCCAAGGAGAAGCACACTGGGGCCAGGGCACTCTGAGACATCCACAGCATGGGTTTGTACTGTAGTAGAGGAATCCCATCCCTTTGTTGCTCTCCCTTTCTTACAGGGCAAACATGAAATAAACCTTGTCAGTAGGGAAAATAATAGGGCACCAGGCAGTCTCAGTTTATTTATAGGAGTTGTCTGAGAAAACCTACTCAGTATCTGAGGACCTTGGATCACATGGAAAGTTGTAGTTGGAAGAAACAACCAGTCCCATGAGAAGCTGAGTTCAGGTGCAGCTCTTTCCACTGCAAGCCAGAAGCTCCAGGTCCCACTGGCTGATTGCCTAGGAAGGCCCCGAGAGAACACCCCAGAGCATATTTGTTTGATTTTGTTCATTGCATTAAAGCATGTGATCAGAGAGCATCAAAGACATTGCCAAGCTGTTGGGGCTTTTTCTCTCTCT
>NW_007729303.1:418979-419777 GCF_000696425.1 Galeopterus variegatus
ATTGTAATTGCTCTTTCTTTCTCTTCCTTTCTTTCTCTTTCTTTCCTTCCTTCCTTCCTTCTTTGTTTCACTCCCACTTATGAGTGAAGACATGCGGTTTCTCTTTCTGTGCCTGTTTTATTTCACTTAATTTTCTCTAAGTTCACCCACATTGCTGCAAATGGCAGAATTTCATTCTTTTTGTGGCAGAGTAGTATTCCATTGTGTATATACAACACATTTTCCTTATACAGTCACCAGTTGATGGACATTTAGGTTGGTTTCAACTCCTGGCTACTGTAAATAGAGCTGTAATAAACATGGGAATGTAGGTATCCCTTTGACATGATGATTGTCATCCTTTTGGGTATATACCCAGCGGTGGGACTGCTAGATCATATGGCAGCTCAAACCTGTAGTTGTCTGAGGAAACTCCATACTGTTTTCCATAATAGCAGCACTAATTTACAGTCCCACCAACAGTGTAGGAGGGTTCCCCTTTCTCCACATCCTCACCAACATTTGTTATTCTCTGTCTTTCTGATAATAGCCAGTCTAACTGGGGTGAGATGATATCTCAGTGTGATTTTGATTTACATTTCCCTGATGCTTAATAATGTTGAGCATTTTTTCATGTGTCTGTTGGCCATTTGTATACCTTCCTTTGAGAAATGCTTGTTCAGCTCCCTTGCCCATTTTTTAACTGGGTTACTTGATTTTTTGCTCTTAAGTTGTTTGAGTTCCTTGTATATTCTGGGCATTAATCCCTTGTCAGATGCATAGTTTGCAAATATTTTCTCCCATTCTGTAGGTTGTCTT
>NW_007729303.1:420991-422245 GCF_000696425.1 Galeopterus variegatus
TCTATTTATGTGAAGAATGTCATTGGTATTTTGATGGGGATTGCATTGAATCTGTAGATTGGTTTGGCATACTCTGTAAATATAAATCTAAGATATCTTTCTTCCATTCTTTAGGTTACTTATTCACTTTATTGACAGTGTCCCTGGCTGTGCAGAAGCTTTTGATAATAGAATAGCTACTATTAAAGTAGAATTTCATATGCTTAATAAAGAGGATTAATAAGAGGAGAAAAAGACTCTGTATAGTGAAAGCAATCTTGAACAAAAAGAACAATGTTGGAGGCATCACAATTCCTGATTTCAAAATATACTATAAAGCTATAGTAACCAAAACACCATGGTACTGTCATAAAAACAGGCAAACTGACCAGTGAAATACAATAGAGAGCCCAGAAATAAATCCATGCACTTACAGCCAACTGACTTTCTACAAAGGTGCCAAATATATCCAATTGGGAAAGGACAACCTCTTCAACAAATGGTGCTGGGGAAACTGGATATCCACATGCAGAAGACTGAAATTAGACCCCTATCACTCACCACACAGAAAAATTAATTCAAAATGAATCAAAGATCTAAATTTAAGACCTGGAACCTTGAAACTACCAGAAGAAAACATTGGAGAAACACTACATGAAATGGGATTTGGGCAGCACTTTTTTGAGCAAGACTAAAAAGGCACAGACAACTAAAGCAAAAATACATAAATGGAACTACATCAAACTAAAAAGCTTCTGCACAGCAAAAGACACTATCAACAAAGTGAAAAGACAGTCTACGGAATGGGAGAATGTGTTTGACAACCACAGACAGGGGCTAATATCCAGAATACATACGGAACTTAAACAACTCAACAGCAAAAAATTAAATAAATAAATAACTCAATTTTAAAAATTGGCAAAGGACCTGAACAAACATTTCTCAGAAAAAGACATACAAATGGCTAACAGGCACATGAAAGAAATGCTCAACATCACTAATCATCAGGGAAATGCAAATTAAAACCAGAATAATATATCATCTCACTCCAGTTAGAATGGCTATTATCAACTAGACAAAAAATAACAAATACTGGCAAGGATGCTGAGGAAAAGGAATTCTCCTACTTTGCTGGTGGGAGTATAAATTGGTACAGCCACTGTAGAAAACAGTATGGAGGTTCCTCAGTGAACTAAAAATAGATCTACTCTATAACCCACCTGTCCTATTACTAGGTATATACAAAAAGGCAATAAAATCAATATATCAAAAAGA
>NW_007729303.1:423570-425481 GCF_000696425.1 Galeopterus variegatus
ACTCACAGGCCACCCTCAGGAGGACTAGCCAGGGAAAAGACTCATGAGGTTCCTGGAAGTGACCTGGGGTTGTTGGGAAGGGAATTCCAGATTTGAAGTAGCCAAACCATGGTCTAGAAGAGGAAACATAGGTTCCGAATGGACAGCTGCCAAGCCCTTAGAGTCAGAGAGGGGTCATCTAAAACAGAGTGCTCAGGATCTAAGTTTGGGAATGGTGGAAATGTTAACATCTTTTCTGGCTAAAATCCCTACCCCTTTTTTAACTCCTTGGTGTCAAAATTTGGTCCTCAAACATAATGTCTGGAGTCAGGCAAATTGGGTTAGAAGGTCAACTCTACTTTTATTAGCTGTATGACCCTGAGCAAATTTCTCACCCCCTGAGCCTGTTTCCTCATCTGTGAAATGGAGGCAATATGTATGTGTAGGGTGTTGAGAGGATAATGATTTTGTGTAAAGCACTCATTATTGCTGTCATTTTATTCAGTCATTTGAACAGATCCATCACTTTCTTCTTGGATTTCACCACAAGCATTTTTTTCAGATCCACATCCTGACAGACATGAAACTGTTCTCTAGCTGGGTGAGAATAAAAATGAGGTTTTTAATATTTATAAACTGAATGTTTTTTACTTTGACAACTATACTGATGACAGGTGCCACAAATCCAATCAATCACCAAGTCTTAAATCTCTCTCAGATCCATCCACTTTTCACTGCCACTATCTTAATTTCTTGAGGTATCATATCAATTCTCATAGACCAAGTCAGAAAGGACGTTCCGGGATTCTGTATCCTCCTTGGTCGAAGACCTAATTTCTAACCTGTAGCTTATAGCAGAGGCTTCAGGCAAGCATGAGAGAAAAGCAGAAATAACGTGCTGCTGATGACTAAATAGCTGAGGCTAAATGAGAATGGAGGAGAGAAAAATTCTCTGTTGGGCTATAACACATAACTATTTAATAATGATTTGGTCAATATTTTCCCTGAGGGAAAGAATATACTATGGATAGTGAGAACATTGACAAATTATGTTAAGTGCATAATCTCTGATATGTTTATGTTCGTAGTATTTACTTAAAAATTAACCTGGAGGNTAAGTGCATAATCTCTGATATGTTTATGTTCGTAGTATTTACTTAAAAATTAACCTGGAGGGGCCGGCCCGTAGTATTTACTTAAAAATTAACCTGGATAGTGCGCCGCTTGGGAAGCGCGGCGGCGCTCCCGCCCGAGGGTTCGGATCCCACATACAGACCGGTTCCCGCTCACTGGCTGAGCGAGGCGTGGGAGCAACACCGAGGGTTGCAATCCCATTGCCGGTCCCCGGTCCGGTACGGGGGCAACACTGAGGGTTGCGATCCGTTGCCGGACACGGAAAAAAGACAAAAGACAAAAAAAAAAATTAACCTGGAGGCTGGTCTGTTAGCTCACTTGGTTAGAGCATGGTGTTGATAACACCAAGGTCAAGGGTTCAGATCCTCAAACTGACAAACTGACAAAAAAAACCCAAAAACATTAACCTAGAAAAGATTGAACTTTTCTTTAGATTTGACAGCTCTTCCCATGCAGTTCTTAAAATAATGTTGTACTACTGAATAGATATGAAACATATCAGACAATCCAATTATATTTATCATTTCCTTTTTAGTAAGATAAAAGAATAAATTTTTGTGATTGTCCAGGGACCTCTTGGGAAAACTAAAACATGGTTTAGGTCTAAAAGACATCTTGGAATTTTTTAAAAATATAATTTAGGGTTTGATCTTGGGAAAGCATAAACAAAAAGTTATCACAGGAGATGTGGTCACTTGATTAATACAGAATCATAGAAGTCTGAGAACAATGAATGATTTTAAATTGGCTACCTGTAAATCAAGGTTAAAATAGAAGGTGACAAAAATCATAGAAGGT
>NW_007729303.1:426794-429894 GCF_000696425.1 Galeopterus variegatus
TAAAATTTTTAAGAATTATCTTTTTAATAAACTCATGAAAACTGAGCAAAATTGGCCAGAATTTTAAACAAACTTCATTGCTTATTTTCAAACTCATCATCTGTAGATATAAACCAAGTCAAAAAAGTTCACTGTCTGCATGACTTTTAGTTTTCCTCATCCATTCAAGTTTCTTTCTTCACTACCCTCTTTAACATTCTGCATCAAACACTTTAGAATGAAGCTACTGACCTCATACTTCTTTGCCATTTTGCACATAGTATTGTCTCTATAACTCATACTATTTAAAACTTTAATCAAAGAAACTACTTCTATTTCACAGAAACTTTTGGGAAGAGGCAATTGAGAACTGTTTTATACATTTAGTAGTTCAGCAAAGCTCATAAGTACATATAATACAACCTCCTACAGCCACACATATATTCATTTCATGCATTAAAGTGGCAAAAATGAACATGTTCATTAACAAGACCCAAAGATAGAACCACTCTATAATCTATACAAATAAAATCCAAAAGTGTACATATGAAAATTATGCATAGTGAGTAATATTAGTTTTGGTATTCTATATTGCTTAGAAATTATCAAAGCATCCAGTGACTTTTCATTAATTAACTCTATACAGTTCAAGGTCTTAAAGCTAATATTTAAACTTACACACTATATAACATAATACACTCTTGATATTAAAAAGTTTGTCAGAATTATATATCAATTTGTTTAAACAATTTTTCATTTTTCTTCATCCTAAATATTATGTAGAAATAATATTAGTTTATCAGATTAAATCTATATAAGAAATTTAGGAAAATTCAATTAACAATTCTCTTTATGAGAAAACAAATACAAATTTTTAAAAAGAGTAAAATGTACAATTGTATTTTACTCCACTCTGATATAATCAGGAAAAAAAAATACGTGTTTTTTTAAAACCAGAATTATCAAATAAGTCTGATTTGGTTGCATGAACTTGATTTTTTTATTTAAAAAATAAATGCTTCTGAGCTAGCAGATTCTGTGAGGAGGATTTTTTTCCCCCCGTTTAAAAGGCTACCTCAAGGGCTGGCCAGTTAGTTCAGGTGGTTAGAGTGCAGTGTTATATAACACCAAGGTCAAAGATTCAGATCCCCACACAGGCCAGCTTCCAAAAAAAAAAGGCTACCACATTTAAGGTATTAGACGTTTGGTTTCTTTAAATGAGTGCTTTTTAGTTGCTGTAAACTAATTGACATTTTAGGTCGGATAATTCTTGGTTGTGCAAGGCTGTCCTAAGCATTATAAGACATTTAGCAGTGTCCCAGTCCTCAACCCACTAGATGTCAGGAGTATCCCCAAGTTGTGAAAGCCAAAAATGTCTCCAGACATTGCCAAATGTCCCTGAAGAGGGAGGGGCAGTCAGAATAGTTTACTTTTAGGAGTCTTCTAATTTAATTTAATAATACCCTCCAGGGGTAGAAATATATCTTACTCTCACACAATCAGAGGTAGAGACTTTTCTCACTTGTAGATGCACAAAAACATAAGGATCTTGCAGCTTCAGTTTAGCAAATTCACAATGGGCTGAAAGCAAACAAAGTACACAAAAACTCACCAGTCCAGAGTTCAGAGGGCTATTCTTCTTTTCAGTGGACCCAGGACAAGTTTGTGCAGAGAATTAAATAAAGATTTAGAAATCAGATTCTCTGTTGTTTCTAATCTGAGAGAATAGATGCCCTTCACCTGGCAGAAATCACAGAATGGTGAAATCGTACGAGCAGATTTTCAATCATTGCTGCCACCCATGGGGAATAACATTGATCATGTGCAAACCAGATTCAATATCTACACAACGTCTTCTCTCTGCTGTGCAGTTAAGACTGGCCTAATGGTCACTTACCCACCAGCCACT
Source organism: Galeopterus variegatus (assembly GCF_000696425.1). NCBI lineage: Eukaryota > Metazoa > Chordata > Mammalia > Dermoptera > Cynocephalidae > Galeopterus > Galeopterus variegatus. Next base: position 428,683 of record NW_007729303.1, read on the forward strand.
GAACCCAGTTATGGAAAGAGACAGAGTCCAAACCATGAATTACACAATACAGGGATGGACTGATAAACTTGGCCAAGAATACAAAACAAAAACTGAAACACAGAATCTGAAAAAAGAGAAACAGTCAGCAAATGTAGAGTTCTAGTGAAACTTGGGATTCCCTCTGGGAGCCAAGAAAAGATGTGTCTGGGCCTAACAGCTCATGAGGTCACTTCTCAGGCATTGCAGTTTAATTGGCTCCTGCAGGTAAGTCCATGGGGGCGTTTTGGGGGCACTACCTTTAAAAACTATGTAATTCGCATATACATAAATCATTTATTTTTAAATAATTTCAAACTTAAAAGTTGTAAAAACTGTACAAAACTGTCATATGCCCCCATCCAGATTCCCCAAATGTTAAGATTTCTCTGCATTATCCCCATTTCTTTCTCTTCCTTTCTCTCCCTCCCCTCCCGTCACACGCTCGTTGGCACACGTGCAAACCATAAGTCTTTTTCTGAACCACCTGAAAGCGAGCTGCAGGAATAATGCCCCATTACTCCTAAATATTCCAGTATGTAATTCCTCCAAACTTTTCTACAGAATGCCTATACAACCCACTGAGTAAGGAACTAAACATAGGCACAACACTACTGTCCAGTCCATGGACGCCATTTACATTTTGCCAACAATTTGTTTTCATTTCTGGTGCAGAATCCCATCTGGGAACATTCAGTATATTTAGTTATAATGTCTCCTCAGTTTTCTCCAATCTGGAAGAGTTCCTCATTTTCAAAGAGTACAGGCTCTAACTTTTGTAGGATGATCCTTGAGCATGATCTGTCTGATGTTGCATCATGATCGGACTCAGGTCATGTGTTCTTGGCAGGAATATCTTAGAAATGAGCTGTGCCCCTCCCAGTGTACCAGTCACATCAGGGGGCATGTCATGTTGACTGGTACCACCTCTGGTGATGTTAGCCTTGATCGCCATCTGGTCATGGTGGTTCCTGCCAAGTATCTCCAACATAAACTCATAATTTTCCTCTTTGTAATTGATTAGTGTTTTGCTGGGGAGAGATATCCTGGGATTACACCAATATCCTACTCCTTATTCTTCCTCCAACTAGCTTTAACTTTCATTGACATAAAGCTGTTCATAGTGTTTTCTCCTTCATCTAAGATTATGTTCACATTTTTATTCCTAATATTGTTTAATATCTGTATTAATCT
>NW_007729303.1:431296-434564 GCF_000696425.1 Galeopterus variegatus
GCATCTTTTTGTTGCTGAAAATTATTATATCATATGCATGTACAAAGATATGTTTGTCCATTTAACAGTTGATGGACATTTTGGTTGTTCCCAGTTTTGGGTACTTATGAACAAAATTGCTGTAAACATTCATGTGCAAATATTTAGGAATACAATTGCTGGGTCATATGGTGGATGTATGTTTAATTTTATAAGAAACTGCTTAAACTACTTCAAAAGTAGAAATTTTGCATCCCTACCAGCAATGTATGAAAGCTTTTGTTACTCTGCATATTTACCAGCACTTTTGGTATTAAGTTTTGTGTTTTTAAAAAAATTTTAGCAAATCTAATAGTTGTTGATTGGTATCTCATTAAGGTTTTAATTTGCATTTCTCTAGTGACTAATGATGTTGAGTATCTTTTCATGTCCTTATTTGCATTTCAGCCCTTGGTGAAGTGTTTGTTAGTCTTTTAATTACTTTTTAAAAATTGTTGATTTTCTTATTACTGAATTGCGTCTTTTATATATTCTGTGTACAAGTTCTTTATCAGATACATGTTTTTCAGATATTTTCTCTCATTCTGTGGCTTGTCTTTTCATTCCTCACAATGTCTTTTAAAGAAGTTTTTCATTTTGATAAAGCTTAATTTAACAACTTTTAAAATATTTGTTTTGAGTCTTATTTAAGAAATAGTTCCCTAACCTAACATTCAAAGTTTTTGTTTTCCTCTAGAAGTTTTATAGTTTTAGGTCATAGATTTAGATCTGTGTTCTATTTTTTATATATATGATGTCAGGCTCATTTTTTTTGCATTTGATTTTCTAATTATTTCAGCATCATTTCTTTAAAGAGAGTATCTTTTCTCCATTGAATTAGCTGGCCAACTTTTTCAGAAATCAACTGACGATCATTGTGTGGGTCAAAGTAATTAAAAATAAAAAAATCCTTTTTATATTTACCTTCATTTTTACCATTTAACACTCTTCAGTTTTTGGTGAAGATACAAGTTTCCCTTTGGTATAATCCTTCTGCCTGAAGAACTTCCTTTAACATTTCTGGTAGTACAGGTCTGCTGGCTATAAATTCAGAGCTTCCGTTTGTCTGGGTTCAGATGGGTTTGGGATTTGTTGTTGATAGTTACCTTTAGTGTACCACAAACTTCAAATTCTTCTAGGTGTGGGCTACTATCGCTTTGTGCTTGGGGGAGAGGGGCAGGCCCTGTGCCTTAGTGGTAGGGCTTACTTCCCCTTCTCCCATGGCAGCCAAACTCTGCTTTACAGAGGATACTTCAAAAAGTTCGTGGAAAAATAAAATTAAAAGATAGTTCTAATTTTTCCATTAACATTTTGAGAACCGCTCATGTATGGTATTGATCTTGGGAGGCAGTTTCTTGACCTTGTCCAGGAAACTCCCTCTCAAGATCTGCTTAATATCAATGAAGTATCCTTTGTCCAAGAAAGTTCCCTGTCCCTTTCACAGTGGCAGTGGATTTTTTTCTTTTACCCTTCCTCCAGCAGCAATGAATTTTTGATTCATTGATCCATTTGAATGGTTTCCTATTTCTTACCAAGAAGCACCCAGATTTTTCTTCTATCCTCCCCTAAAAACAATAGTTATTTGCCTGTGTCCAGGGATGAAAGGGTTTGCTGATCCTCCCCAAGTGTCTTAAGGCTTTTGCTTTGTAGGAGAGAGAAGGCCAGAAAATTGCACTTTTTACCTGTCCCCAAAAGTCTGCCAATCACAGGAACATTTGCACCACTGATGCAGGTGATGGGTGGGTGTCTCTTCAGTGTTCTGTCCTGCACCCTATCATTCTCTTGGGCATCCAGTGAAGGCCTTCAAGTGAGTACATACTCATCTTCTGTCTGAGGCCCCCACCTATGACAAACTGACACACTAGCCCATATTTGGCCTTTTAAAAATTTTAGTTGCTTTCTTCTTACCTGTTTATACAGTGGCCACCTCTTTCTCTTCTGCTTTGCCAAAGGTAAAACAGTTAATGTGCCCTATCTCTCCTTGGAGAGGCTTGTCCCTCTTTGGTATTCAGATTAGTTGGTTGCCTTTGAAATTAGCTCTCTGATGGTTTTAGGAAAAGTTATGACTTTCTAGATTATCCAGTTTTTTCTCATTGTTACAGTGGGAATAAGGTTCTTTGCTGCTTTCTATATCCTAAACCTATCCCTGTAGTTTTGATACATAGTATTTAAATGTTAGGTTTAAATGTTATATAACTTTCATTTTAATAAATTAGTTACTTAACAGTTTGTTTTTATCAGCACCGCACTCTACCGAGTGAGCCACGGGCCGGCCCTTAACAGTTTGTTTTTATTTCCTAAACATATGGTTGTTTTTTTGTTTGTTTGTTTGTTTTCANCTTCATCTAAGATTATGTTCACATTTTTATTCCTAATATTGTTTAATATCTGTATTAATCTTTTGAAAGACAAATAAAACCAACATGCATTTTTGTTGATCTTCTCTCACTTTTCTTTTTATTTTATTATTTATTTTTTATTTCATTAATTTCTGTTCATATTTATTTTCATTCTTCTACTTTCCTGTTATTTTTCAATTTCTTAAGTTAAAAACATAATTCTTTTTTAAAAATCTCATTTTTTATAGACACACTTAAGACTATAAGTTTACCTCCCAAATAGTGCTGTAGTTACATCCCAGAATTTTTTGTTAGGTTTATTAAGGTATAATTTACATGCAGTAATATCCACTCTTTTGAGATATAAAGTTGTGAGTTTTGATGAATATATATATANCATGCAGTAATATCCACTCTTTTGAGATATAAAGTTGTGAGTTTTGATGAATATATATATATATATACAGCCCTGTAACTTCAGCCACAACCAACATATAGAACATTTTCATATCGTTGAAAAGATTCCTCATATTCCTTTGCAGTCAATCCCCTCCTCCAACCTTCAGCCCCCATCCTCAGCAATGACTGAACTGAATTCTGTCACCTTTTTCTTTCAGAATGCTATATAATGAAATCATATACAGAGGATCTCTGCTTACAATGGTTTGACTTATGATTTTTCACCTTCACAATGGGTTTATCAGAGTATTAAATGCATTTTTGACTTAGTGATATTTTCAACTTATAATGGGTTTATCAGGACATAACCCCATTGTAAGTCAAGGAACATCCGTAGCCTTTTGTTCTTCCTTCATTTAGCGTAATGCTTTGGAGATTCATCCATGTTGTTGCATCTTTTTGTTGCTGAAAATTATTATATCATATGCATGTACAAAGATATGTTTGTCCAT
>NW_007729304.1:0-2621 GCF_000696425.1 Galeopterus variegatus
TCATATACATTGTATATTGACAAAATAAAAATTTAACGAAAAAAAATAAAAAAATAAAAAAAAAAAAATAAAAAAAAAAATAGATAAATTGGACTTCATCAAGATTAAAAACATTTGTGCATCTAAGGACATTATCAAGAGGGTGAAAAGGCAACCCACAGAGTAAGAGGAAATATTTTCAAATCATACATTTGGTAAAGGATTAATATCCAAAATACCTAAGGAACTTCCACAACTTAACAACTACAGCAACAACAACAAAACAAGCAACCCAATTCAAAAGTGGGCAAAGGACTCAAATAGACATTTCTCTGAAAGTATTGTATGGCTCCACTTATATGAAGTTCCTAGAATAGGCAAATCTGTACAAACAAAGTAGAATAGAAGTTATCAGAGCTGAGGGGGGAGGGGAATGGGAAGTTATTGTTTATTGGGGGCAGGGTTTCTGTTTGGGATGATGAAATAAAATGGCTGTGATGATCGTGCAATACTGTGAATATATTTAATGCCACTGAATTGTACACCTTAAAATTGTTTAAAATGGTAAATTTTATGATATGTATATTTTTCCGCAATAAAAAAACCAAGGTAACAAATGCTCAAAAAAAAAAAAAAAAAAAAAAAAAAAAAAAAAAAAAAAAAAAAAAACAAAGGAAAAAAAGCCCAAAAAAAAAAAAAAAAAAAAAAAAAAAAAAAGAAAAGAAAAGAAAAAAGCCACCAAAAAACTCCACTGAAAATTCTATACTTTAAATGATGAATTTTAGAAATGTGAATTATATCTCAGCTAAAAATATTAATGAAATGAACTGTTGGGTAAAGAGCAACAGAATAAAAACAAAAACAATAGAAGGAAGGAAATGGTAAAGATAAGAGCAGAAATTAGTGAAATAGGAGATGAAGATTCAATAGAAAGTATCAACAAAGCCGAAAGTCAGATCTTAGAAAATAATTATAAAATAAAGAGCTTTCTTCATGAGATGATCATGATAAATAGGTGCCCTGAATCATGTTAGGAATTTAAAAGGGAAAGTATAGATAAAGTGGATAACAGAAATCTAATAATTGTATGCCAATGAATTTGAAAACCTAGTTGAAATAGACAATTTTTTAGAAAAAAATTACAAAACTGTCTCTTAATAAGAAAATGAAAACCCGAAATAAACTTTGTGTGTCCATGTATGTCCTTTCATGGCTGTAAAGCATTAACTTAGTAGTTTAAAATTTTTACCCTCCCAGAACAAAGAAACTAACCTGTACTAGATGGTTTTACATGTGTGGAAGATATAATTCCAAACATATAAAACTCTTCCAGTGATGAGATAAGTGAATATACCTGCCTTACCCACAGACAATTCATCTTATGAAGGTAGTATATAACCTTCATGCCAAAACTAGATAGACAGTATATAAAAAGGAAAATTACATCCCAATGTCATGAATTCGGATACAAAAATCTCAAACAGAGAATTAGAAAACCAAATAAAAACATGTATGAAAAAGACAATATACCATTGCCAAATTGGGTTTCTCCAGGAATGCAAGTATGGTTTACATTAGAAAATTCTACACATTTTATTAATCAGCTTAAGATATTAAAGGGAAAAGAAACCCCATAAGACCAATTCAAGAGATGCTGAAAAAAAATTATCATAAATGTTCTTCATGAAAAAACTTAGCAAACTAGGAATAGAAAAGATTTTAATCTGATTAAGGGTACCTGTGAAAAACCTATATCAAAATTTACAATCAGTGGTGAAACTTTAGCAGTATTTTCTTTGAAGTTATTCCAGTTATTATTAATAAGATTTGTATTAGAGTCTTAACCAATGTATAATACTAAAAAATAAAAAGCATTAAGGATTAGAAAGTTAAAAAAAAAGCTGTCATTCACAGGTGATATAATTTCTGCATAGAAATCCCAAAAAGAATCTGGAAAATTATTAAGTTAATATTAATGAGTAAAGATAATAAATAATGAATTTCAGCAAGTTTGCTGGATATATGAATAATAAATAAAATTAATTATATTCAATATAGCAGCAATAAAAATGATGACATATATAACAACGAAATATAAAAAGTCCTAAGAGGCAAATCTAAATTTGTGTGACCTTTAAGGAGAAAAATATAAAAATGTATAAGCATCATTAAAGAAGACATAAAGAAATGGAAAATGTAACAGATTATGGATAGAAAGGCTCGGTCTCTCAAAGATGCATTCTTTTCCAATTAATCTATAAAATCAATTCAATTCCAATAAAAAACTGGCAAGGATTTTTATGTCTCAAAAATTTGATTCTAAGGTTTAGATAAAAGAATGAAGGATGGAGGAAAACAAGACAATTTTGAAAGCAAAAAGGGAGAAGGCTTGACTTACCACATAATAAGGTTTTCTATAAAGCTATAATAATTAAGGCAGGGTGATGATGCACAGATAGAAAAATAAACCAATGGAACAGAATAGGGTGCTCAGAAACAGACCCTGGCTTATGTGGAAAGCTGATATATGTCAAATGGCACTACAGATGAGTAGTGACAGGATAGATTCTTCATCAAATGCTACTAGGACGATTAATTATCTGAGTGGAGAAAAATGCAATTGATTCTCTATCTCACAGCAT
>NW_007729304.1:2823-32092 GCF_000696425.1 Galeopterus variegatus
AAACCATGAAGAAAAGTTTTGGTAAATTTGATTTTATTAAAATTTTAGTCATTAAAAGACCATTAAAAATGTGAAAAGTCAGTGTGATAAGTTAGTGTGGGAGAAAATATTCATAACAGATATAACAGGCAAAAGATTAGGATTCAAAATCTGTAAAAGATGTCTTCCAAATCAGTAAGAAAAAGACAAAACAATCCAGCAGAAAAGTGGGCAAAAGAGAAGAAGCAGGCAACTCACAATTTAAACATATAAAATGATGCCCAATCTCCTTAATAATTAGAAAAATGAAAATTAAAATAAAAAATAAAATACTATTTTGTATTCATCAGACTGACAAAAATTAAGTCTGACTATAGGAAGTGTTGACAAGAATGTAGAACAATAGGAACACTGCAGATATGAAAGCAAATTGGCTCAATAATTCTGGAAAAGATTTGTCAATATCTAGTAAGTTGAAGATGCTCATATCCTATAATTCCACTCCTAGGTATGTAACTGAGAGAGCTTTACACACATGTACAAGAAAATGTACAAGAATTGTTCAGACTCTTTGAGATCTCTTAAAAATGTAAATCAGTTCAGATCACTCCCTTGCTCAAAATCATCCAAGGCTAGGAATGAAATTCGAAGTGCTCACTAGGTCTCCAAGGCCCAATGTGGTCCACCTCTCCAACTGCCTCTCCTATTCTGCTCTCCCTCTTTCCATTCTAGCCAGGCTGGCTTTGCTGTTCCTTGAACAACCTCCTTTTTGCCTGGGGTCTCTTGGACTTGCCATTCCCCTACATCCTGGAAGCATTCTCCCAGTTTTTATCTTGGCTCAATTCCTGGCTTCAGTGAGACCTGCGTTCACCACCTTTTCTAAAATAGCTGCCAGGACTGCCCCTCTTCCCCCTGACCAGTCCCTCTATCTCCTTTGGCTGGTTTATTTTCCTTTCTACCTGACATTACACTATATTTTACACTCTGTATTTGTTAAAGTATTTATTTCTGTCTCCCCTACTAGATTGTGAGCTCTCTGGGGATGGATATTTTCTGTCTCATTCATTGTTGCATTTTCCAGTGCCTCTGACAGTGCTTGCTTGGCACATGGTAGGTGCTCAATGAAAGCTTTTTCAATGAATGAATCAATTCATTTAGATGATAATCAAGATAAGTCAATTTAGACAATAAGGAAAAACTTATATGATAAAAAATACTTCTTGGTAAAAACAAAGCCATTGGAGTTGTAGATGCATGATGAAGAAGGTTGGTTCATAAAGTGTAAAAATGAAAAATGAGCAGAGTATTCTTTAGAAACAGATTACTTTAGTTAACTCATTTTAAATATGTATAATTAAGTTAATAGATTAAATATATGTAGATATTTGAATGCTTCATCCATATTCCTAAAAATTTGTATATTCAAGTTGGCCAGAAAACTCTTGGGACCTTCTCTTGGAAAACCTTAAATTCAGGTTATGTTGAAGTTGAGTTCAGGTTATATCGAGCCTGATATGTTGAGTTGCTGTAACTGGAGCTTATACAGTAATCTTGTCTGCACCAGGGGTCAAACCTAGCCCCATGCTTAGGGCCACAGGGTAGAGATGACACAGAAGAAGGGAATCAGGCATGCTGAGCTTCCACTGTCTGCCCAGAGACTCTGCCTGGGTTTCTCTCTCGTGTGTGTGACTTAGGAACATCACTCCCCAACAGCTGACTGGGTGGCTCAGGCAGGGAGAGGGCCAGGACTCTAGGGCTCTGCAGCTTGATCTGACCCTACCAACTCCTGCCACCCCTGCAGACCTCGGAGATTATGTTTGTGTCCATCTGCACCTGTGAGTTCTTCATGAAGGTCTATGTGGACCCCATCCACTACTGGAAGGATGGCTACAACCTACTGGATGTGATCATTCTCATCATTATCTTCATCCCCTATTCCCTCCGTGAGATCCAGGGAAACTACTACCCCTACCTCAACATTGCTGATGGCATCCAGTCCCTGCGAGTCCTCAAGCTTATCACCTATAGCCGGGGCATCCGGGTGAGTGCCCTGGGGGTGCCCTGGTGCTGGGAGGGCAGGCTATAGGGCCCATCTGCCTACCAGTCCCCGAGGAAATGATGATTCTACTATTATCTTCCAGTTATTGAGTCCTACTGTGTGGCAGGTTGATCTCTACGGTATTATCTCATTTAACCTTAAAACAATTGTGAGGAAGGTATTATTAGCTCCATTTTATAGATGAAGACATTGAAGCAGTCAAATGTCAGAGCTGAGACTTGAAAAGTGTGTTTGACTCCAGAGGCCATCTGAACTTTTCTTCTCTCCAATGCTGCCAAATGACTGGTTTTCTTATGGTGCAGATCCTTTAACTACATAGCCAGGAGCCTACAGCTTTTGGTGGCCTTGGCCACTAGCTGCTTTCCCTAAACAGCTAAAGGTCTGGGGCTTCTCTTGATGGGAATAGTCTCATTACTCCGTTAAGGCAGCTCTGGAATTGCTGCTGTTGCTGGGAAGTCTTTCTGGGTTGCTGAAAGTCATAGAGTAATCAGCCTTCTCAACTCAGGAGATTTTAGAATAAACCTCCGGACTGACCCCTTGCCCTCAATCATGGCCTCAGGCATCCGTCCTGGACACAGTGTGTTTGCCTTGGCTCTGCACTCAATATCCATGCTTCTCCAGGAAGGGGCTGATCTGCACCTATTTGCCCAGTCAGGGTGTGCCAGTTGATCCTGCTGAGAGATTACCCCTCGCCCAGGCCTGGGTGGCTGGCTGTCAGGGCCTAGGCCCTACACTCAGGGAGCCCCAGTCCTGGGTGGAGACGAGAAGAACGTTGCACACATCCACAGTCATTCATTTCTTGCTCTCCTGTAGTCACGTGCCTCTGTGTGTGTGTCTCCTCCCAAGCAATGTAGTCCAGCCTGCCGCCTCCTTTGGCCAGGCTTCTGGAAAAAGGAGTCTGTGCTTCCAGTCCCTCTTCCTTGTCTATCATGTATGCCCTGTCTTCTTGCCCTCCACCACGGAGAAACTAGTCTCTCCAAGGTTGCCAGCAACCTCCTTGTCACTAAATTCGCTGGCCATTTCCCTCGGCACCCTTGTTGCTGTTGTGTTTTTCCTCCAGCCGGACTTCTCGGGTGCGTCCTCTCTGCCGGCCCACAAGTGCTGTTTTCTCAGGGCTGTGCTGAGTGCCCTTCCTCTTCCCCGCTGCATGTCCTCTCTGGGTGATCTTTTCCACTTCCCGGGGCTCTTCACTTGCCCACCCCTCTCTTTGACCTTCAGACCCAGCTGCCTCCTGGATGTCGCAGGTGCTCCTCAAACTCATTGTGTCTAAACTGGAAGTCATCACTCTTTCCCAGCCCCAACCTCCAATTCAGAAACCCTGGCTACTCCTCCAGGGTTTCGTCTTTTGGTGAAGAGTGTCCCCCACCTCTATTCACTTTCCAAGTCATAAGTGTGAGTGTCAGCTTTGACTCCTGTCTCTCGAAGTCCTGTTGTGTGGCCTCCTAAATGGTTATTGACTTGCTCACGTCTTTTCTTCCCTGTCACCTCCAGCCTTCACCTGGGTTCCTGTAATGGCTTCCCACATTACGGAGAGCCCTGGAGCAGAAATGCCCCAGCAGCTGGGGGGAATCTCTAAAGTACACATCAGATCAGGCCAACTTTGTTTCAAACCTAAGTGTGGCCTCCTTGCCTGTGGGCTAGAGCAAACCCTGCAATGTGTCCTAGAAGAAGGGTAGAGGTGTGTCTGAGGTGCTGGGCATGGGAGCTGGTGTCAGATAGAAACAAGAGTTCGGCAGGGGAACAGGAAAGAAGACTGGAGGTCCCTGGGGGGTCAGTGCCAGGTGGTGGGCACCTCAGAGTGAGGGAATGATCAGACAGTGGGAGGGCAGCCTGGTTTGTCCAGGTGTTGTGCACCAAGGGAGCAGGGGCCTGGAGTGGTACAAGGGTCACCAGAGATAAGTACAGAGACAAAGAGGCCTTGCGGATGGTGAGTCATTCATAAAGATGCTGAGGGCCCTCGGGATGACAGCAGGAAGGGTGGAAGAGATGGTGAGCCTGGAGGCAGAGGTTTTAAGACATGAGGGGGAGTGGAGAGCTGGAAGGTTGGCCCTGCCCAGAAACAGGGGCTTTGCCCACAGAGGCTGGGGCTCCGAGGACAAGGCAGAGGGTTGCCCCTGAATCTGAGGTCGGCGGGGGATAGAGCTGGAGAGGGCTGCTGGGGAGTGATGTGCTCAGGCAAGAGAGGGTTTTCAGATGAGGCCACTGTGAAATGAGCGGGGTGCCAGAGACCTGTGTGGGTCACGTGAGGAAAGGGGTGATGGGCAGTTGGTTGAAGGAAAGAAAACCCAGGGCTGTGCAGGGAGGAGGGAAGCAAAAAGGACTGGTGGCAGGAGGGGCTTCCATCTTGGAAGGAAGGGGCAGTAACCCAGATTGGTACCTCGTGAGGCTGGGGGCACTATCTGCCTGCTGAGAGCATCTGTCTTGGCTATGTTGGGGCAGCCTTGTCAGAAGGCAGAGGCCTTGAAGGTGCCTAGGGCTGAGGGCCTGGCAGAGGCAGCACATCCTTTCAGTCCAGGAACCTCCCTGCTGGCCAAAGGCTGGGTCCCAGAGCAAGCCAGGCTGGCTTGGTGACTGCAGATCTCTGCTCAGCCTTTTGTCCTTATAGACATGCACAAAGACCTGTGTGCATGCAGACACAACATGTACACAAACATGCACCCTATGTTTGGCTTCAGATTTTTCCTGTCATTAAGTAGAGCCTTATATCCTAAAATGGTTCCCTGAGGATCACCAGCCACCCTGGCTGTGGCTCTCCTGTAGCCTTTGGGATATCATGGGACCCCAAAACCCCGAGTGCACAGAAGTGACTCTGGATTACATGCCCGCTGTATGCTGCCCAGCCTGCTGGCCAAGAGGAGCTGGAGCTTCTGAAAGTGGGGGACTTGCAACTTTGTGCTAATTTGAATTAATTGAAGTCTAAAGGAGCCCTTAACAGAGCTGCAGTCTCTGCCCAGAGCTGGCATGCTAACACATTTTTGGCCCCCAACCCCTGATTAATTAAAATGACATTCCACCTTCCATCTGATGGCAATAAACATGCACCATGAGGAAATAGTACCTTGTTTTGCACAGAGAAGTTCTTTTAGCTGAGACCCAAGGATCACATTGCTCCTGTTCATCTGAATTTCATCCTGAGAGCAACCTTCAGACACTGGGCTGTGGTGAAAGTGCCAGTCTTTCTCCTTGCCTCCTGGGCCCCGATCATTTCTTGCATATCCAAGGGGCTGTGCAGGAGGGCTCCATCAGAGCGTGGGGCCTGTGCACCTGCCCTACCTGGAGATCATTTCCACACCTGGAATACCCCAGGGCCAGGAGTACAGCCATGGTGAGACCCAGAGCCGAGAAGGGCCGAAGTGGGCTCTGGGAATTGCTTCCCCTAAGAATTTGGGAATTCAAAATCAGGCATAGATGGGGCCAGGCCATAGGCTTTGAAAACCCAAGACTTCCTCAGGGAAGGAGCTACTGGCCTATAGGGATCTGGGCAGCCATCCCTTGGGACTGGAGTTCTGCACCTTTCTGGACTGCACACTGACGGGTTCTGTCTAGATTGTGCTTGCCACTCTCAAGGTTCTCTGTTTTGACCTCATGTGGCACCAGTTCATGAGCTGGCCTGGTGGTGGGAGACCACCCTCTGCATGTGCTTCAGGTTCTACCACTCCACCCTCCCCTGCTTCCCACCTGTGCAAACCTGATCTGCAGACCACATCCCATCGTGGCATTTCTCGAGGATATACCATAGCTTTAGTCTTACTAGTGCTTGGGAAAGAAGTTCTGTCTCTATCTAGCTGGGAGGGAGACAACTTTTTTTTTTTTAAATTTCAGCTCTTTTGGAATTAATCAAAAAATTCCAACTTTCTTCCCCCAGGAGAGGAGGAAGACATCTGGCATGTGTTCACCCCTGTAGGCAGTTTCCAAACCAGTTCACACACAGGGCAGCCCAGTGCTCTTGAGTTGTCTCTCCGCTTCCCAGATTACCCCAACCTGTCCAAACTGCATGGTCCTGTGTCCTAGCTTTCTGAGTGCTGTGCCAATAAACAGTCTCTGTGCTCAGGGCTGCTGGTGGTTAGGGAGGTGGCATTGGCAAAGGACTTGGGAGTTGGTTCTAGCTCTGCCATTGTATTGGTGCAGCCCTGGCCAAGACATTTTGCGTCTCTGAGCCTCTGACCCCTCATCTTGAAATGGGAAGAATGATAATACCTATCTACCTTTTATTATGTCTGTGAAAACGTCTAGGTAGGTGAACATGTACTGAGTACCTGCTACATGTGAGAATCCAGGGCATGGAGAAGGAACAAGGAAGAGCCATACACTGTGTTCCCAGGAATGGGCAATGTGGTGGGGAGAGAAGACAAATGTCCATTTCACTGGGGGAAGATCGAGGTCACAAGACAGGGACCTGCCTGTGAAGGTGGGGCCCAGAAAGAATGGGGAGCCATGTTCTTCTCAGGCCTTCGCCATCCTCACTCCCAGGGTGCCTCCCCTGTTCCTCCTGGGCTTGGGGCAAAGGACATTCAGGGTTGGCCCTAAGCTCAGAAGCAGGAGCAGGACACCCTGGGGTGGCCACAGAGCCTGGCTGGCATTCAAGTGGAGTGGTTAGTGGTGCTGATGAGGAGGCTACCTCAGACCTTAGGCAGCACACATTACCTGCCCATAGGTGCCTGAGCTTGAATGCCACACATTGGTAAACCAGGGACAGGTGGATCCAGCCCTCAGTCTGGGCACAGTTCTGATTCATTCATTCAACCAACCTGATTAATCATCTACCATGTGCCAGGCCTGGCACCAGATGCTGGAGATAGCTGTCAGGCTGGACCGCTGTCATCTGAGCCCACCCAGCCTGGAGCCCTCGTCTAGCTGCAACGTCCCTGCCTTGCAGACACTCATCACTGCCCTGGGTCAGACAGTCTACACCGTGGCCTCTGTGCTCATCCTGTTCTTCGTTCTGATGTACATCTTTGCTATCTTGGGCTTCTGCCTGTTTGGAGTTCCAGAGAAGGGTGACCAGGATAACTGGGGGAACCTGGCTGTGGCTTTCTTCACCCTCTTCAGCTTGGCCACGGTACTGTGTTTGGGAGCAGTGATGAGGGCAGGGGCTTTCAGAAGGGACTGTTCAGGTGGCGTGAGCATGTGGACATGCTGTGCCTCACATGGGGCCTGCCCCATGTTCAGCTGCTTAGTGCCCTGGACAGGGACCCATCTCTGTCTCTAATCCTGTGACTCCTTAGAGCATTCCTGTATGCCCCACAGGGCCATAAAACTTTTCAGAGTTCTCAAATGGTAGTTCATTTGGATTAAGTTTAATTTATAAATGAATCCCATGTCACATAGACTTTTGGGGAACAAGCTGTCCTAACCCAGAATAAACATGCAAAACCCAAGTCTAGAAGTCTAGACTCTGTTGGACCCTAGAAAGATTGGGGTCTTTTAAAAGCTTGGTTTGGCAGTGAGGCTGTGTCTTTTTGGGAAGGATGGGAGACCTTGAGAGAAGAGGCCCTAAGGCATGTTGGCCAGCAGTGCCCCGACCCGTGGTGCCCTGCATTCCCAGCCCACCAGTATAGGCTGGAGCCAGTGGACTGGGGAAGTGTCCAAGGGCTGATGTGGAGGCAGAGCCAGCTTCCTCCTCAGTGGGGCTGGGGCAGGAAGCACCCCTTTGGCTGGGGCTCCCTTAGCATAGGCAAGAGGAAGGCCTATCCTGCTGGGCCTTGGCACTCAGCATACCCTGCCCTGCCTGAGCAGGTCGATGGCTGGACAGACCTGCAGGAGCAGTTGGACAACCGGAATTTGGTTCTGAGCCGGGCATTCACCATCATCTTCATCTTGCTTGCCTCCTTCATCTTCCTCAACATGTTCGTGGGCGTGATGATCATGCACACTGAGGTGAGTGAGGCCCCACCTGTGAGGATGGGGGGTCAGGTTAGGTGGGGCTGCGGGCCAAGTCTCCAGGGAGGGCACTGAGCAGTGTCTCCGTCCTGAAGTGGAGTGGAGGTGACCAGATGGCCCCCTACCCAGCCCACTCTTCTCCCTGAGCCTGTGCATTTGCCCTGGCTTATGATGGTGGCCAGCAGGACGGTGGGACTCAGGGAGCCTCTACAGCTGCAGTTGGCAGCTTTAGTTGGTGGCTGGTCCTGTGTGTATGTGTGGTGGGGGTGAGTGGGGGGTGGACCTTCCTGTTGAGGGCTGGAGCCACAGTACAAGGCTAGGAAAGAAGAGTCAGGAGTGATATGCAGTGAGAGCTTGCACCTGGACTTGAACCACCGACTCTCTAGGACTCCATCAAAAAGTTTGAGAGAGATCTGATGCTGGAGAGGCACATGACACTTATGGAGGAGAAGCAGGTGATTCTGAGGCGGCAGCAGGAGGACGTCAGCAGGCTGATGCAGACACGGGTAGGTGATCACCACAGGCAGGCAGACAGACAATAGGTGGACGGTCAGGGCTGAAAGCATGGCCAGGAAGAGGGGGGCCTGTGTAGAGGGCAGGTGGCCAGGCATCTGTGGCTTTAGGTAAGGCAGGTGCAGTCCCCCTGTATTTTCCAGAGTCAGGCTTTACTCTCTGCATTTCTGTGTTTCTCTGAACCTCTCGGTTGAGTGCTGTGATTATAATGTCTCCCTCCTTTGTGGGTAAAGCTTCACTGCTGAGCCCTTCGGGGTGAGGCAGTCTGTGCTTAAGCTTCTTACTGACGGCTCACTGGGTGCCAGGCAGCCACGCCCCAGTCCTCCCAGTGGATGAGGACGTGGAGGCTCTGACAGGTGTCATTCGACCTCGATTTTCTCACAGTTCTAAAACCAGAACAAGAATGAGCACAACAGGCCAGAGATTTTCTGTCAGTCATGATATAACTGTGAGGGACTGGGGGCGATTCTTCTCTTTTCAGCCCAAGTGCTCTGAGCATCCCATGCTGGGCCCTGGCTGCTCTGCTAGGTCTCTGTCTTCAGCCTCTTCTCCAACGTGGAGACATTTGCCTGTCTTGACTGTGCCCCAGAATTGTTCAGGGCGGGGAAGCCACACGGAGCCACACCCAGACTCCCACCTGTCCTCACGTGTCCTGATGGCAGCCCACGAGGCTACCCCATCCAGGGGATCCAGGCTCAAAGGGGGTCAGGATGGACTTGTGGCTAGGCTCGAGACTCATCCTGGGGCCAGGGTCAGGGCCCAGAGCCCACTGCAGAGGGTCCCCAGGTCTCTGTGCAGCCTGGCTGTCACCTCTTCCTCTCATTGCTCTCATTATGCTTCCCTCTCTAGAAAAGTGTTGACTATAAAAGTTTCAGTGAGCTGGTGGGGAACTTCAAGAAGACCCTGAGGCACACTGACCCCATGGTCTTAGATGACTTTGGTACTAGCATGCCCTTCATCGACGTCTACTTGTCCACTTTGGACAACCAGGACACTACTATCTACAGGTCAGTCCCAGCCCCAGCCTTTCCTGGTCCTGGAGCTTCCTTGGGGTCAGGGCTGTTTTGGGTACCCCTGGAGAGCAAGGGGGATGATAGCCAATGTGGGGGATGGGTGAGTGGACCAAAGACCTATTTGGGGGTTCAGGACTCTATGTACACACAGTGGCTGGGCTGCCGTGTGCACAGGCCAGTGGCTGGCCAGAATCTGCTCACCTTGTCCCTCCCCAGCCTGCATTGACTTGGATTTAAATGCTGGCTCCTTTCACTCTCCAGGCCCCTCCTCACTAACCCCTTCTTGGAGGGCAGAGGAGCGAGCACTGGGTAGTAAATCAGGAGCCCAGGCTCCTGGCCTGGTTCTGCCACTGCCTTGGGCAGGTCTCTGCTGTTTTCCTATCTGTCACAGGAGGGGCTGCTGAGCTGGTTCAATGAAAACAATGTATGCGAATCTCTGGGCTTGGCCTGGCTCAGGGCCTGTGCTCAGTGTAAGTTAGCTGGGATGATGACTGGCTATTACTGAGCAGGAAGGATATAAAAACCTGGCAGAGCAGCTGTGAGCACTAGGGAGCCACAGTGGACTCTTGAGCAAGGATTGACATGATTAACCTGTCTGTTTTTTTTTTTAATTTTTAAAATTTTATTAAAGATGACTGGTAAGGGGATCTTAACCCTTGACTTGGTGTTGTCAGCACCACGCTCTCTGTTTTTTTTTTTAATTTTTAAAATTTTATTAAAGATGACTGGTAAGGGGATCTTAACCCTTGACTTGGTGTTGTCAGCACCATGCTCTCCCAAGTGAGCGAACCGCCCATTCCTATATAGTGATCTGAACCTGCGGCCTTGGTGTTATCAGCATCACACTCTCCCAAGTGAGCCACGGGCTGGCCCCTTAACCTGTCTTCTTAATGAAAGCCCCCTGGAGGGCTTCAGAGACCAGAGAAACTAAAAAGGAATGGGTCAAGGAATGCCCATTTTTGGCCTAAGAGTGGGCCAGGTACTGCCTGGACATCTCCACACAGTTACATTTCTTAGAGCCTGGGGGTTTGTCTCCAACCTGACATATGAGGTGAAATCCCTTACTACAGGGTACCCCAGGCAGAGTGGCAGGTCAGCTGAGCCAGGACTCCAACCCAGCCTGATGTGGCTTTGAAGCTCTTTCTCTTTCCTGAATGCACAGGTGCAAACATGTGTTGGGGAGTTCCCAGGGTGGCCCAGGGCCTGCCCCTGACCTCAGATCTCTCCTCCTGCTCTACTTTTCAGGCTTCAAGAATTGTACTATGAGATTGTGCACGTGCTGGGCCTGATGCTTGAAGACTTGCCCCAGAAGAAGCAGTCCTGGTCCTTGGAAAACATTGATGAGAAGTAGTGGAGTATGGGGGTGCCCAGGCACTGGGGACCTTGCAGGTTGTGACAAGCCCCCATTAAACACAGGCTTTCTGAGTTGGCCTCTCCGGAGCTGCTGTCATCATGGCATTTCCCCACCTTGGGAGGTTGGGCCTGAATAGGTGCCATGAAGTCTGATTCCCCAGAGCCCCCTCCCCATCTCCCACTCTCAGGACATCTCAGACTTAGAGGGTAAGAGAGAGAGGCTTAAGACCACCCTGGCCAGAGACCACATCCAGGAGCCACTCTGGCTCTAGTTTCCCTGGACTGAGCCGCAAGGACCCATTGAGCTCAGGGGGAAGCTGCCAGAGGACCCCAAACCAAGAAGGGCCTCCAGTAGCCCCATAAAAGTGCATGGCCCCTTTGAACTGGTGTGGCCCTGCTGATCTGGGAGCCTCTGAGGGCTGGTCTGTGTGGGTGTTCTCATGCCTGACAGAGTCTCATCTCTCTCACCCACTGCTGTGGAGACCCCTCTTTGGAAGTCTGCTCTGATTTCCTCTAGGTTCACCCCAAGGAGTGCAGCCATGACTGGCCGAATTTTGTCATGTGGGCATGGAGCTCAGTCTGGAGAGGTCCAGCAATGTCCAAGCACCTTGTACCAGGGCCCAGAGGAGCAGAAGCAGCAGCAGGCACTTTGGGCTCCTTCCCTCATACGGTTAGTTAGGATTCCTCACTTAAAAAGTGGCATTTTATGTGTCATTCCTAGCCAGATGACCAACAGAGCTGCCAAGATCCTGGCATCACTCTGTTGCAGCCACAGTGGAGCCCTCCAAAGGCCACAGTAGGGCTGGGCGGCTGGCACCTCTTGCTCCAGACCAGCCAGCTCAAAGGACTGGCTCTGCTCTCACTGCTGGGGAGTATGCCTGAGGCCTGTCACCTTGGCAGTGCCACCTCAGACAGAGGGGGAGGTAGGCCCTGGGTAGAGCCTGGGTGCGAGATGGGCACCCTCAGTTGGGTGTAAAAAGGCCCCAGACCCACAAGGGGGAGTCGAGTCAGCAGGAAACACATTTAGTAGAGGTGAGAGTGACTGGAAAAAGGGTCTCATGAGTGGGCCCATGGGCTGCAGGCCTAGATGACAGCACCCCTGAGTTCACAGGACAAGGTCAGGTAGAAGCCATTCCTCATGGTTTCGTCCATGCATTTGACCACTGTTTACTGAGCTGTGCTATGTGCTGGGGGTTCTGTGATGAGAAACCCATGGCCCAGCCCTGGGCCTCTTGGTGTTCACGGCTGCATAGGAGAGACAGCAAGCCAGTCAGTTTCCCTGAGGAACGCAGAGAGCACCTGTCCTCTAAGAAACTCAAGCCATTCCCAGTTTACTGAGCTGTGCTATGTGCTGGGGGTTCTGTGATGAGAAACCCACGGCCCAGCCCTGGGCCTCTTGGTGTTCACGGCTGCATAGGAGAGACAGCAATCCAGTCAGTTTCCCTGAGGAACGCAGAGAGCACCTGTCCTCTAAGAAACTCAAGCCATTCCCATCTGCAAAGGTTCACATTCTCAGGGCCATATTGGGAAT
This sequence comes from Galeopterus variegatus, assembly GCF_000696425.1. Lineage (NCBI taxonomy): Eukaryota > Metazoa > Chordata > Mammalia > Dermoptera > Cynocephalidae > Galeopterus > Galeopterus variegatus. Next base: position 15,152 of record NW_007729304.1, read on the forward strand.
TGTAGAAACAATGCCAAAGAAGGATCTCCTCAGATGAGACCCATTGCCTTGCTGTGGGGAAACACTCTGAAGGCAGAGAGTGCAGCCTAGCCACTTCCTGGGTGGAGAGAACTTTGTGCCAATGCTCTGGGAGGTAGGGTGTCTGTGCCCCTGCTGGCAGGGGGAGAAGCTCAGGGTCTTACGTGTCCAGGGATAACCCCAGGCTGGGGGCTTTCAGGGGTGCTCTGGTGAGTGCAGCCTAGTTAGCAGGGCAGGCAGGCCCCAGGCAATGGCTCCAATTCACGGCTGGGGCACAGCAGATATTGCCACCTGCTCACACTGTGTGTGCCAACATAGCTCAAGGGAACATTGAAACACATCCACCTGCTCTCGTCAGGAATCCTGGGAATTGCCCTAGGCATCTGGGAGTGAACAAAAGATTTAAAAATTTGCCTCAGGGGGCAAGGTAGGAAATGCCATGGTTTTGGAGTCAGGAGACCTGGCTTCCTTCATTGGGTGACCTAGGGCTAGGTGTCTGGTCTTTTGAAGCCTCAGCTGTTTCCTCCAAGAAATAGGATGATAAAACTGACCAACTACAAGTATCAAACAAAGTACATGTAGGAGTGCGAGAAAAGATGTAGTCAACACATGGGTCGTGCTCCCTGACCCTCTGCCTCTGCTAGGGGCTCTCTGCAGTGGGCTGTGCTGGTCAGGGGCTGAGAGGGACTGGGCCAACATCCCTGTGGTGGGGAGGAAAGTATGGAGCTGAGAGTGGGAAGCAGAGGTCAGGAACCTGCGGAGGGCATGTGAATGGGGCTGCAGATGGAGCTGGTTCAGGATGGGCAGATGGCATGTCAGACGGGGAAGGCCTGAGTCCCAGGCCCAGCAAGGCAGCCCTGCACATGGGCACTGGAGTGTGTTGTGGGAGGACAAGCTTCCTTTAAGGGCACAAGAAGGCGGCTTTCAGAGAGCCAAGAACTAGGAGGGGGTGACGTACATAGGGCTGGCCCAGCAACCACTGGCAGAACAAGCCAATGGATATTTGGCGCAAAGTCCCAAAGCTGCATTTCTGTTTGGCTCGATTTGCCCGCAGAGCAAACACTGGCAGATTGGAATTCCCACTTGGGCTCTCACCAACTCAAACAGGCTTGGCCAAGACCTTCAATTGATTTGCTTGGGGCAGAAGTGGCTGTGCTTGCCCGGGCCTGGCTGTTGAAAGCAGGACCCTCCTCCCCACCCCCCTCAGCCCTGGGATCCAACAGGGCTGTCCCTGAATGGCTCCTTCATCTCCAGCCTGCCAGCCTGGTGGTTTGGGGGCTCAGTGGCATGAAGGGGACCTGGGCCTGAGTCTCCTTCTGGTTATACCCAGGTCTGTCCCCCAGCTCTGTGGGAAGGATCTGGAATCCAAGGCTTGAGGTGTTTGAAAGATAGCTGGATTTTTTTTTTTTTTTTTTTTTTTTTTGCCTGTTAATTCCTCCAGCAGGAAGCAGTCTCAATATTGTGGAGATCTAGGCAGTGACTGAGAGTATAAACTCTCCTGTTTAGTCCAGCAGCCCTAGGAATCTGACACTGAGATGCTGGGAACTGAGCACCTTGATGTTTTCCTCAAATGTGGGTGAGACAGGATGCCTTCCACAGCAAACTGGCCTTCACCAGGTCAGGTTGTGCTCTCAGGGGTGCCTCCACCTGTTTCAGCCTCTGTCCTGGGCCCCCAATGGGCCCGCTCCATTGTTCTACAGGCTCTCAAGAGAGATCATTCTGAATTTCTAACTCGGCTACTTGGAAAGGAGAGGTGGTTGTTGCTGATTCTAGTTACAGGGGCTGGAAAATGGGGGAAAAGAGATAAATGTGATGGAGTAAGATCTATCCACACACGGTGTCCCCAGTCTCTCCCCACGCCTGCCTCACAGCAGAGGTGCCCGCTGCCCCTCATCTCAGCATCCTGAGAGGACCACTGCCCCGACTCCCTCCCTCCCCAGTGCAGCTTTGTTGCTTGGGGTCAGGGCCTGAGATAAATAGACCTCTTTAAAACGTGATGCTGTGCCAGAGAAGGAGGAATCCAGGCAGAGGTCAGGCCAGGGCTCCACAGATAACAGCCCCTTCTCTTTATTGACCATGGAAATACCACCCTCTGTTTTGCCAGAACTTCTGTTTATAAGATACTTTCACATGTACGATTTCAAGTGTATAACAGCACTTAGACAGGTATTTTCATTATTCCAATTAAAAGGATGGCAAAACTGAGGTTCAAAGAGGTGACGGAACCTATCCAACTAAGAGGGAAGAACCAGGATTCATGACCATGTGTGTCTAGCTCCTTAACCGCTCTGCTATAATGTCATGCAACAATCTTCTGAGGAATTGTTGTCCCCATGGTATAGGTGGGCAGGCTGGCACTCAGAGAGACTCATTTGGCCAAGATCATCATTAGAGGGCAGAGGCAGTATTTGAATGCAAGCCCCATACATACCTCTCTGCTCTACTGCCTCATAGCAACCTTAGTCTTTCTTTTTAAAGCTATTTCTTGAACTTTAAAAACCAAGCCACAGTTCCCTTCTGAACAGAGTCTGACTCTGGGAGCAGGGAGGCGTTTGCTCAGACAGGTCTTGGTTGGCCAGTTCCTGGCCCCTTCTTGCTGCCTGGTCGAAGCGCTGAAATCTGCTGTCCCTGGGAGCCCCGGGAGCCCCAGAGGTTGAGAGGAAGGCAGGAAGTGATCAGTGTGTGCAGAAAGGGTGGTGACTGTGGTGCCTAATCAGAAAATTACAGCCTGGGCAGAGAGATGGGTTTGGCTTAGATGTTGCCTTTTCCTGGGCTTCAGTACAGCGGGCCCACACAGAGGTTTTGATGCAGACGGGTCATGCTGAGCAGGCATGAGCAGGGCTCCGCAGGCCGGACATGCCAGCCTTGATGCTGTGCAGGATGTTCCCTGCCTGGAAGTTTGGCCTCTTGGGTAGCAACTTGCAATCGGTCCTTTCTGACCCTCTGCCTGCTCCTGTACCCACTGATAACTCACAAGCAGAAGTGAGAGCTGTGGGCACCTGGAGGGAGCGCATGGGAGGCTCTTGGCTGGAGTAGGTAGTTTTTTACCTGACCCTTGACAGAGCAAGCAGAAAAGGAGGGAAAGCATTGTCAAGTGGGAAAGGCCAGTTGCAGAACTGTATACATGTGACACCATCTATATTAAAAGAAAAAAACAAGGAAAAATAAATAAACCACACATACAAAGTGATGGTGAGATTTTTTTTTCTCTTTCAGGTGGCAAAGATGATGGACAAAACCTAGCACTGGCCTGGGTGTGGAAAATGGGCACCCTTGTCCACGTTTGACAATGCAAATACGTGTGGCCTTCTTTTAAGGCAGTGTGGAATAGATTTTATATAAGTGTTTATAGGGCCCAATAGTTCTACTTCTTGAAATTATCTAAAGGAGCCAAATGACAAATTCACAGAGATGCATAGATAAGGATATTTGCTGTGGCTCATTATAATAGAAACAAAAGAAAACAAGGAATTACCTAAATGCCCATTGATGAGGAAACTGGTTCAATTATCATGAATCCGTACATGTGGCCATTAAAAGTAATGATTTGTTAAGAATAGATATTTTTGATATTTTATTGTGTGAAAAAAGTGGCTTCTGGAGCAACATGTGATATGACATCCTTTCTGTAACAGTGAGTGAGCATATAAGATGCATGTGCACATGTATACAAATATGCTGAAAACGTCTGCAAGGACAATCATAGAAATATTAACAATGGTTTGGGTGATCTTTTGTCCTCACACTTTTCTGAACTTTTTGAATTTTAAGAATAAATATATATTTTATGATCATGGATAACAACACAGTTTTCACTTTGAAAAAAATGTTAAGGGCTGGCCGGTTAGCTCAGTTGGTTAGAGACAGCCTCGTAACACGGTCACAGGTTCAGATCCCCGTACCTGCCAGCCACCAAAAAAAAAGAAAAGAAAGTTAAGCAAAAGTAATGTGCGTGTGTGTGCATGTACCTGTGGTAGGTGGAAGGGCATTCTAGGCATAAGGGACCACATGCACAAAAGACAGAGGGCAGGAGCTTGCAGAGGGCTTAGATGGTACTGAGAGGTTGGTGTGGCTGCAGCCTGCAGCTTACAGTGTGGCTGGGCTGTGGGGGAATGGGAGGTTGAGGAAGTAGATTGGAGCCAGATCCCGAGGGTCTGGAGTGCTCAGCTTGGCAGTTTGGACTTGGAAGCAGGGCAGTGACCTGGCCAGATTTGATTCCTACTGTCTTTCTGAGGGTGGCTGTCTCCCCTCACCAGGCATTTAAGACTCCCCTATTCTGTCTCCTCCTCCGCTCCCCATATCTCCCGGGGCTCCTCTTTGCCTGGCTGAGTCTCACCTCTACTCCAGCACACCCTCCCAACCCTGCCTGTCCTTCAGGGCTCAGTACCAAGCCCCCTTAGCAGGAAGCCTTCCCAGATTGTTCCCATTGGCCTCGATTTCTCCTTTCTCACACCCTTGACCTTTCATAACTTACCTTAAATCACACCTTAATTTCCTCTATTCACAGATATTCCTTCTCCCAGCACCAGTTGGGGAGGGCTGTGGACTAAAAGGTCATGCCCTGACACCCGGATGCCAGTGGCCAGCCTGCCCAACATACACCACTTTAGAATCCTGATGGAGGGAGGAAGTGGGCAGCAAAGAGACCCAGAAGTCAGTTCGAGCCTCCTATGTCATAGGCATGGGGCCAAGTACCGTATATGCCTTTCCACATTCATCCCTGTTTTACAGACGAGGAAACTGGGTGGAAGGGGTTCTGCAGCACTGAACAAGGAGTAGTGCTGCGAGCTGAACCTGGACTCAGCCTAACTCCAAAGTTCATGCTCTCAGCCTCTGTGACCTTCTTGTCTCTGGTCCTCGCCCCACTGGAGGTTGGCAGGGCAGGGCCGAGGTGGGGCCTTCCTGTGTCTTGCTGCCCAGGGCCCAGTGGAAATGCAGGAGGCTGCTGGAAGCCACGACTCAAGTGACTTCAGAGAGGGGCGGTGATTCCATCTCCCAGGTGGTAGCTCCTGACCCAGTGGAGGATCTGGGGCAGTGGCATGTCTCTGCTGAGGCCTTGGGAGTACCACTACCCCAAGGAAACACAGTGACATACGTCCCAGGGGCGCTTGCCTGGCAGGGGCAGTGAGGGGAAGTCTGGAGGAAAGGGAAGTTGGACATGTTGACCAAGAAAGAGCATCCTCGCTCAGAAAGTCTCCAGCAATGGGAAGTTGGTGGGATGATAAAGAATAATTTGGACACCTCTGAAGCAGCAGCCCACTTGAAGTCCGCATTGGTCACATCCAGGGTTTCTTCAAACCCTGATGGCAAACTCCAAGAGGCAGGCAGGCGGGCAGGTCCAGAGCCTGTTTGGCAGAGGAGAAACTCGGGCTCTGTAAAGGGAAGGTCATGCCCTGGGGAAGAGCCCAGCTCCAGGGCTACAATTGGGCCTCCTGATGCCCAAAGGGGGCCTTGCTCTCCTCCGGTCCCCTCCGCCAGCCTTGGCTCAGTGGGTAGCCTTGCTTGAGGGGCTGGGTGAGTCTCTGTGAGCCTGGGGGACTGAAGCCCACACACCTTGGGCTCTGGACTGTGGGAGAGTCGAGAAGCTTTTGTGGAGTTGACACCAAGCTCAGGAGAAGCCAGGTGTTCACCATGAATAGTGTGTGCCCGAACTCATACTGGCCTCAGTGACTCAACAGGAATGCCAGCTTCAGGGATGGAAGGGGAGTTCTTGTTTGGGGCGGGGGTCTTTTGTATAAATACATCCTTTATTACTCAGGTTTACCTAGAGGAAGAGAGCGGTATGTGTTTGTGCCTGTGTAAGCCTATGTGTGCACAAAAAATCTGGAGTGCGGGTAGGGATGAGCATCCATCCCAGTGTGTCCTGGAAAGTTCCCAGATCGACCACAGGCAGGAAAAGTTTGGGGAAACCCTCGCCTGGCCTGCCACAGCCTGGCAGGTAGCGAAGTGGCCAGCTGCTTTGTGGCGGTGATGTCTTAGAGAGTTCGCCAGGCACTTTCCGTGAAGTCACTGGGACGTTAAACCCTTGGTTCAATTAAATGGGCTAATAAGCTTTGTCTGATTTTGATGACTAATAATGATATAATGTGATAATAGCGATAATGGCACTATTAGCTGTGGGTGTCACACGTGCTGCACCGTCCCAGGCACGGAGGGGAGGTGCAGCGCACATTCCCGCACGCTCAGGCTGCAGTTTTGACTCATAAAACCCCATTCTTCAAAGCCTTTCCAGCCTAACTCTCCGTATCCATTTTCAGGACAAATTACCAACACTTAAAAAAATTGGTCCATTTACGTGAAAGCCAAGTTCAAATTACTGTTACTTTCCCCTTCATGTTTGAAACTTAAAAAATAATAGGAGTGGGGAACTGAGGGGGACACCGGGGACGGACAGAGGAGGAGAGGAGAAAGAGGGGGAAAGAGGGAGAAAGGTGTATGAAGGAAGAGAAAAAAGCAAACTTTCTTGTTTCAGTAAAAATATATTTCTGGAACGACATTTCAGTTTACTCAGGCAGAAAAATTAGAAATGGTGTGCTTATTAAACAGGCTAAGTAAGCATGACTATTTTTAGTAGTGTAGTAAAACCTTGGTAATTTGGACCTCTTTAATAAAGATTCCATGATCATGCTTGCTGGCAGGCACACACTGAGTGTGTGTGTGTGTGTGTGTGTGTGTGTGTGTGAAGGCAAGGTAGGAGTGCAGATAGGCTGCCGAGTTGGAGGATGGGGCCACAACGGGTGGTGGGGACAAAGCGAAGAGAGATGGACTCCCTCTTAGGAGCCCTTTTCAAATGCTGAGCACTCTTTGCTTAGCAAAGATTATTATAAATTATTCTTCTCTCCGAACATTCTAATTGGCACCTACTAGTTTGACAACTGTTGAAAGAAGAATGTGTTTGAAAACAAAAATCTCCTTTCTGTAAAAATCTGTAAAGGTTTACTTGACACCTGCCACACTGACCTCCCCTCAATGAGGCTGAGTCCCCAGGGTCGATGCCTTCCAGGTAGGTGATGACTGACACCTTGGGGTGAGGACAGGGACCCTGTGGGCAGAAGGTCACTCCCCGACTTGCAGATCACAGGTCTTTTTATTTTTTAAATAATACTAATGTTTTATTTCATCATTACAAAAATAATACATGCTCAGTGCAAAAAAACGTGGAAAGGACAAATGAAAAAAAATCCTCATTTTCCTCCTCCCAAAGGTAGCTGGTATTAACATTTTGTACACACCCAGAAATTTCTCTGTGCTTATAAGAAAAATGGTACAGCACTTACAGACTGTTTTGTAGCTTTCCTCATTTAGTTTTCTTTTTCTTTCTTTTTCTTTTTTGTCCTTTTTGAGACCCGCCGCACTGCACTCAGCCAGTGAGCGCTGTGAGCGCACCGGTCATCCCTATATAGGATCCGAACCCGCGGCGGGAACGCTGCTGCGCTCCCAGCGCCACACTCTCCTGACTGCACCACGGGCTCGGCCCCTCGTTTATTTTTCTGACAGAGAAGCTCAGTAAAAAATGGCAAGAGCAAACCTATTATATAATTTTATGTTAAACTTATAGAGAAAAGTCATCCATCCTCCTGCTCTCTCCTGGCTTTAGAGTACAGGAATTGTCCTTAATGGAGTCCCACTGCTACACTGCACAGAGGGATGGAGAGTTGAGGTGAGGGCCGCGTGGGGGTCAGCTGTTGCTGGGGAGGGGTTGGAGAGGGCTGCAGGGGAGGTCTGCCAACAAGCAGTGGACCAGCTCTGGCAGCGGATTCAGCCCTGGGGATCCTGGGTACCAGCCTCTGAATGCCTCACTGTTTAAGGCAGGGGTAGAAACACAGATAAGCTTTTCGAAAAAAATTGTGGTAAAATACACATAGCATAACATTTACCCTTTTAACCTTTTACAAGTATTCAGTTCAGTGGCATTGAGTATATTCACATAGTTGCGCAACAACGTTCATCTCTGGAACTTTTTCATCTTTCCCAACCGAAACTCTGCCTATTCACCCACAGCTCCCCCTTCCCTCCCTCAGCCCCTGGCAGCCACCATTCTACTTTCTGTCTCTATGAATTCACCTATTCGAGGCATCTCATATAAATGTAATTACAATAATTGTCCTTTTGTTTCTGGCTTATTTCACTTACCATACTGTTTTTAAGGTTCCTCCATGTTGCAGCATGTGTCAGAATTTCCTTCCTTTTTAAGGCTGAATAATATTCCATTGTGTGTAAATATCACATTTTGTTTATCTATTCATCCCTGATAAGCACTTGAATCTTTCACCTTTTGACTATTGTGATGAACACGTTTTAGTGAAGACTGTAAGCATGGGTGTAAAAATCTCTCTTCTCTGCTTTCATTTTTTGGGGTGTGTACCCAGAAGTTGAACAGCTATGTCATATGGTGATCCCATGTTTAACTCTCGGAGAAACCATCACACCACTTTCAACAGCGGCTGCACCACTTCACATCCCCACGGACAATGCATGAGGGTTCCAGCTTCTCCACATCCTTGCCAGCACTTTTCTGTTCTGTGTGTGTGTTTTTAAATAATAACCATCCTGATGAGTGTGAGGTGGTATCTCATTGTGGTTTTGATTTGCATTTCCCTAATGACTAGTGATGTTGAGCATCTTTTCATATGCTTTTTGGCCATTTTAATATCTTTTCTGGAGAAACATCTAAGTCCTTTGCCCATTTAAAACCCAGTAGTTTGTTTTTTTGCTGTTCAGATACACTTTTCAAAGCAGTGCCAAGAGCTGCCTGTGCTGAGAGGGGAGAGGAGTGAGGGAGTGAGTGGGGGATGAAGAAGAGAAGCAAGAGAGAGAGGAGAGAAAGCAGTGGGAAAGGGTCAAGGTATGTTTTGTAGAGTGTGGGGGTGAGGGAAGGCAGCCCCTCAATTCTTTTATTCAGCAAATATTTACTGAGCACCTACTGTGTGCAGACACTTCCCCAGGTATTGCTGTGTACACCTGTCTGACTCAGTCACCATGCTGGCTCCCTGACTGCAGTGACTGTCCAGCTGCCAGTGCCAGCCTCCAAGAGGCAGTGCTCTTAGTAGCTAAGCCCATGGGCTCTGCAGTCAGACAGGCTTGAGTTTGAGTCTCTAAAGTGGCATGCCTTTGGATAGGCAACATGACCTTCCTGAGCCTCACCTTCCCCATCTATAAAAAGGCTAAGAGAAAAAAGACATTTAAGGGGGCAGGAGGGGATAGCACAGAGTGAGATATATGCCTGAGTCGGCCAGAGCAGCTTTTGTCCTCCATGAAGGCCATCCTGCCCTCTGCCTCCACCTACTCCAAATGCAGCTTCCTGCACTTTGACCCCACTCCTCTGTAGTGTCCAACACAAAGAATCGCAGCCCCTCCAACCTTACTGGGCTCCAGCGGCCATCTCTCCTGGGTGCTCTGTGGCCACCTGATAGGTGGACACCTGCTCCGGGCAACACCAGCCAGTTGGGAGGAAAGATCCAGGGATCTGCAAAGGCAACACAGGGGTGTGAAGAGGGGCATTCCCATGATGAGAAGGGCAAGGAGACAGGGGCCAGCAGAGCTGGGAGGAGGCCTGGGAAGGCTTCCTGGGGGAGGCAGAGACTGGAAACACCATCTAGGAAGTGAGAAGCAGGTAATACTGGCTGAGGTGGGAGTTTGAAATTCATGGTTGATATTCCAGGGCCCTTTCTTCACCAGAAAGCTTCTCTGGGCCCCACCCGCTCCCACCCCAGGCCTGCCTTCCTCTGTCACACTGTCACCTGTGCCCTCTGCTGTTCTCATACTCAGCCCTGGGCTCGGGAGGGCAAATCCTAAGGCCTGGAGCCTTTTTCCTCTCTCCTGGGACCCAGCTGAGGCCAGCCTGTTGAAGTGAGTTATAACTGTTTATTTCCTTTCCCCCTAATACAAATGTGATTCACATCGGGGCAGTGTATAGCATGGTGGATACCAGCATGGGCCGTCAGAGGGTCTGAGTTCACGTGCTCACTACCCCTCATTAGCTGTGCCCTCTTGGGCGAGTTACTAATTCCCTCTGAGCATCAGTTTCTTCCTGTGAAGAAAGATGACGGGCCCTCCCTCCTGAGCTGCTGTGAGGAGCGAATGCTGTGATTCTCCTCTAGTGCTTGCAGGGGCCTGGCGCTCAGTAAGGGCACTGGTAGCTACTGACAACATGATATACAACCAAAAGAAGTGTTTGAGCATCTTCCTCCCACTTGGCAGGGGGTCCTTAGAGGAGAATTTTGGGGTGCGTGCCACCCTCTGCTCACAGGCTCGTCTCTCAGAGTACTGACCATGCAGATCCGCCTCTCCCCAGAGGCCCAGTGCACGGCAGGAGTTGGGCCTGGACCTCAGAGGTCGGTGGGAACACAGGATAGTAGGTTACTGGTTACTGGGTTACTGAGGGCCCACATCTAGGATGGTTGCTGGGGTGGGATGGGATGAAGAGAGGGGTAGGGGTGTGGCCAGCAGGACTCTCAATCAGGACTCACGTTCATGACACTCAGCCAAGTGGGAGGAGGGAAACCAAGTCTGGCCCCAAATGACATTTTCAGAAATGACTTATTGAGAAACTTTGACACAGAGCCACATTATTGCAGAAAAGGGGGAACAAGGACCTCAAGAGGAGTGCCAGGGCATTTCACGTTAATAGTATTAATAATAACAAGTAATACTATCAATAATAAGCATTTATTGAGCACTTACTATGTGCCAGCACCACAACCAAAACTTTATGTGAATTTAATTCTTTAAACAACTGTGTGAAGTGTTTTTATTCCTTTTTATGGAAGAGGAAAGGAGAGGCTTAGAGATGTTAGGTAAGTCTCTTGCCCAAGGCAACTCAGGGTGGAGCCAGAACTCAAATCCTTGTTCTCAAAGACAACATCTAAAGTTCCTGTGGATTCCAGGACCAAGTAAGTGGCCCAGAAAATGGGGAGGGTGAGGGGCATAAAGTCACCCCCACCCTCATTTTCCAGACTGGCCCTCTTGCTGACTGAGGCTTCGCTGCTATCTCACCTTGGTTGGGGGGCTGGGATGGGGGCAGCTGGCTCAGGCATGTGGAGCTGAAGGGCAACAGAGCTACCTCCAGGACCTGGGCCCCTGGACAATGCCCCTTCAAGATGCATCTTCCAGATGTGGCTCCCCTCCCCCCTCAGACAACTCTGGCAGCTGGGCTTGGCTCAGGGGTACTGTGGCCCAGAGGGAGGTCTGCAGCCTGACTGGGGCTAGAAAGCCAGGGGAGGTGACCCTGTTCCTCTTTCTTGATGACCAGGTGCTCTGAGGGTTGGGCTTAGTGGCTGATCCCCTTTCGCTTTGGTGCCCAGTGCCTGGGCACCAGACTCCTTGCATTCCTGTCCCCAGTTTATGGCCTCTCTAAACCTGCAGCCATCTTTGGGGCTCACTTTGTCTGGATCAGATTTGTATCTGCTTGATTATTTTTGGGGGGCTAGCCCTGTGTTGCCAGCAAAAATTATGAGCTCTTCAAGGTCAAAAACCACCCATCCCCAGGACTGGCTGGTTGCTCAGTCGTTAGAGTTGGTGCTGATAACACCAAGATCCAGAGTTTGATCCCTGTACCAGTCAGGTGCCACCCCCCCAAAAAAAACCCCCCCACATAACAACAATAACAAAACCACCTCCCTTGTTGCCTATGGTGCTTGGCATGGGGCAGCCCAGTGCAGAGGGCAGAGTGTGTGCGCTTACTGGGTTTGAATCAGCCCCATCACTTCCTGCTGTGTGACCTTGGGCAAATGATCTGACATCTCTAAGACACAGGGGTCTTATCAGGAAAAGGATAATGATGATCCTTACTCACAAGGTTGCTGTGCAGGTAAAGGGACTCATCAATGAGGAATGTACACTTAGCACAGGGCCCAGACCCTGTGCAGGTTCAATAAATGTTAGTGCTGGTTGCTGCAGATAGAGATGAAGCCACCTCTCTGGAACAGCCTTGCCTGACCACCCTGTTTAAAGCAGGACTCCCATTTATTCTTACTCACGGCACCCTGTTGTTCTTCTTCAGTCCAGCTCGTAATTATACATGTTTGTTTACTTGTCCAAGAGAGCATGGCCTGTGTCTATTTTCCACTGCTCGATCCCCAGCACCAAGAGCAGGAGCACAGTCAATGTGGCATGAACAAATGACGGCCCCCTCCCAATCTCCTTCAGGCAGAGCAGGCTAGGACTTTCCACCTTTCTGCAGAGCCCTCCCATCTTCCCTAGCCCCAGAGATGACCCTGCGCCAGTGTATCTGGGAAGATCTGTGCCAGCCACAGAATAGGTGGGTAAAGATAGCTGGGTGAGAATAGCTGGGTGGCACCCAAGGCTGGGTCTTACACTCACCTGGTTGGCCATGGTCCTTGATGGATGCTGTGGTCATTCTGGGAATACACAGCCACACTGCATCCCCACCAGAGCTCAGCGTGGCCTTCCTCTCACCTGGATCCAGGCCTGACTTTCAGGAGAGGCTTCCTTTCTGCTTCCCACTTTCTTCCAACCCCACCTCCTTCTAGGTCTCCCCTGCCTCCTGCCCTTAACTGAGACCAGGGCCCCCTGGCCTTGGCAGATGTGTGAGGCTGGGGGAGGCACTCTGAGTCCAGATGTGATTGTGTTTATGTTTCCAGAGATTGAGGGGTCGGAGCTCTGGACTGGAGCCACTGGGGGAGGGGTGGTCTGGCTCCAGCCCCCTGCCCCAGCCTTCCCTCCTCCTACCTTTCTCCTCCGGCCTGTCTATCTGGCCCTGTCGGTCTCAGAACCCCACACTCCAAGTCCAACAACATCAGGCTGGGCCATCCTCCAGGGAGGACCTCTCTTCATTCCTCATTTGAAGGTGAGAAGACCAGTGGAAAGATGCCTGGCTTTGGAATCTAGAGGCCTATTGGCTCAGTGTGAACTTGGCCCAGTTTCAGAGCCTCCTGGAGCCTCAGTTCCATCTGTAAAATAGGGATAACTCTCCTGACCTCAGAGGCAGTGTTGACCCGGTTTGAGAATGTGTGCACAGGGCTCTCCGGCTATTACCTCATTACTAAGACTGTGGCTGTGCCCCACTCCCAGCTAGGGCTTGCCTCGCTCCAACTCCGGGGCAGTGCCAATCCTCATCACAAGGTGATGCTAAAGCAGAATATCAACCCCTCCTTCCTCCCCCGCTGCAGCTGCAAACATTTTGTTTTGCCATTAGAAGTGACTTACTTAAGGGAAGCAGAATTTTACAGGCAGTTTACAGGCTGGTCTTGTTCAGTAGTTTCCAAAAGCTGGGGGAGGGGTAGGCGGCCAGCAGCCCCCCTAAGTTGGGATGGAAGGGAAGTGAGAAGTGAGTCCTGTGTGACGGACACTTTCTCCAGCACAGCCACACGACCCTCGGTGTGATCTCAGCACGTTGGGGCATTACGGGGAAGGGCAGATGGAGGCCCTGGCTAGACGCTGGAGGATCCACCCCGTCAGTGCTCCTGGAACAGCCAGGGCTCCAATGGGGGATGGCGGGGGTACCCGGCCCACAGGAGAAAGGGCAACTCCAGGCCCAAAGGGGCTCTCGGCAGCCCCCACCCCATAGCTCCTGGCGGGCAAGGTCCCCATAGCACCCCGAGGCCTCGAGAGTCATTACAGACCCAGCCTGGGAAGAGCCTGCTGAGTCTGGCGGCCGGGGAGGGAAGGGGGTCCTGGCTAGCGTGGTCCCGCTCAGCGCTGAAAGGCACTGGGCGAACGCAGAGAGGGAGCTCAGAACGGCCGGCGGCGCCCTCACGGAGGCCGGCCTGGGCAGGTCAGGAATGGTGGTGAGGAAGTCAGAGTAGGGCGACCCCGGCGGGGCTGCCTCAGCTTTCCCTCCTACCCGCGGGTCCCGGGGTGGCGCAGTTCCCCTTCTATCCGCCTCCCTCCTCAGACGAATGAAGCAGTCAGGGCTCAACAGTGCTTAGCACGCTCGGACTATGGTTTTAATAGACGTACATGGACAAGTCGATATAGACAGATTTATAATTCTATAGTCAGTCCGACATACACAGGGACGCTGTAAACAGGGGCGCGGGCCGGAGAGCGGGTGTGCACCAGTCAGGGCTCAACAGTGCTTAGCACGCTCGGACTATGGTTTTAATAGACGTACATGGACAAGTCGATATAGACAGATTTATAATTCTATACAGTCAGTCCGACATACACAGGGACGCTGTAAACAGGGGCGCGGGCCGGAGAGCGGGTGTGCAAAGTGGGCGCGCGCGCCCCGCGCTCTCCGGGCTCGACTCTTGCACGGCGGGCAGGGAGGAGGGGACTGTTCGTCGGGACAGGGGCCACCTCCTGGCCCGGAGCGGATCAGAGGGCCTGGGCCTGTGGCTAAGCTCGGGGCTGGGGTGCTTTGAGACGAGCCCTTCCCCTCCACCCGCCTTGTCCACACTACCAGCTGCGGCTCCGGGGCGCGGGGTCCGTGAGGGCTCTTCCGGGCCGCCGAGGCGGCGCGCGGTCCCACGGCAAGTTCCCGATCCCGGCCTGGACACCGTCATCCCCGGCCCAACGCCCTCTGCAACTTGGATCCGAATCGAGCTAAGGTGCGCTCGGCCGGGCCCAGCTCGGAGAGGGCGGGCGTCTTGGTTCGTACGGGCCGGGGGACTCCAGGTACGTCCAGGGTCCGCACATCCAGTTGGCAGGCGCGGCCGCTCAGTCCGGGTCCAGCGCAGGGGACACGGGCTACGAGGGCGTCCTCTCCGGGCCGCCGGGCCTCGGCGCTCGCCTGCTGTGCCGCGTCCCCTCCGCGGAGTGGGCCTCCGGGGCCCGTGGGAACCAACACACACCACCCGCGCCATCCCGAGGGAAATTGCAACTCATCCATTTTTTTTCGCGGCACTTTTCTCAGACGTCTCTTTGCTTTGCGTTTTTTTTTTTTTTTTCTTTTTTCTCTTTTGGGAGGGCAGAGTGGGGTCCGGAAAAGCAAACACGAAAGCCCCGTGGAGGTGGGGGGCGGGCGGCAGGGGCTGCGCAGGCGCGAGGCCCGGGCGCGGCCGGCCGGGGCCCTGCGTGCGTCCTCGGCGCCGGCCCGCGGCGCGGCGGGGCGGTCAGCTGTTGTACTGGCACGCGTTGAGGCCCGAGGCCGGGCCCTGCAGGCCGCCGTAGCCGAACGACGAGTGCTGCTTGGACTTGAGCCGCAGGCTGGCCAAGCTCGAGTTGCACGTGTCCCGGTAGACGCTGTAGGGCGAGGCGGGTGTGCCGTACGGGCAGGCGCCCGGGGACATGGCCGAGTTAAGCGAGGAGCCTGTGAGGTTGTTGATGTTGTTGAGGCCCGAGTTGGGCATGCCGGGCACGGCGCCCGGGCCCATGCTGGACGGCATGGTCATGGAGGAGATGGAGCTGGGCGCCGAGAACATGGACTGCGACGACAGCGGGCTCATGGAGTTGAAGAAGGTGAAGCTCTTGGTGGAGAGCGGCGCGGGCGCCAGGCTCTTGGCGGCCCAGTTGTTGTAGGAGTAGCCGGCGGCGTACACGTCCTCGTAGGGCTGCACCAAGCCGCTGAACTGCGGCACGTAGCCGCCTTTGCACAGGTCCAGCTGCTGGTTACGTTCGCGCTTCCGCCACTTGGCTCGCCGGTTCTTGAACCAGACCTGGGGGAGGAGGCAGGAGCAGGGTCAGGGCTGCCGAGGGCGGGAAGGCACTCCACCCCCACCCCGCCACCCCTCGCCCTCCTCCCGCTTCCTTCTCTCCGAATATCGTTTCATTTCTTGCACCGATGTTTCCGCTTCTGCCTTCTCCCTATAATGGTTCCTTTCCTGTCCCCAGAAAATATTAGTTTTTTTTTTTTCCGATCTTTATCCTCTTTCCCAAATTATATCCCTTTTCTTTTCCTAATACGAATTCTCTTTTGTTTTAACAGATACTCGTTTTCCTTCTTCCTCTCTCAACCAGTCCACCTAACGTCTTCTCTCCCAAACGGATTCCTGTCTTTCCGCTAAATATTCCATGGTTTTTCTTCTCTCTTTCTTTCCTGAAACATCTGACTCTCCGACTCAACTCTTCAATCTATTTCATCGCTCAAATAGTCTGTTTTCATCTTTATTGGCAATATTAGATATTTCATTTCCCAAATGTTTATTTTCGTTCGGTCCACCCGCTATCTGAACCTCTTTCTTACCCTTCAAACTATTTTCTTTATCCCCCACTTTTGATCTTTTTGATTCTTCCTCAAATATTTAGCTTCTTCCTTCTTTCCAAATATCTGACCTTCACTGTTTCCCTAAAATAGTTGATTTTTTTCTCCATACTGAATCCTTCTGCTTCTCCCTTAAATATTTAATTTCTTTCTTGCCACCTAAATATATGTCAAATGTTTCTTCACAAACATTTAATTTCCTTTCATTTCTTACTAGTTTCTCTCTAATGTCCCTCCATTTTTCTTCCACAAAATTTGGTAAGGACCTCTTTCCCAACTCTCAGATCCTCCCCGATCCTCACCTCTCTGCCTACCGCATGTCCCCTGCCCTCTCGGATCCTTCTCCAGCTTGGGCTGAGTTTCCTGAGCTAGTTTACCGGACAGTTGAATCTCACCTTTCCCCAGTCCCCAGCACTGCCACTGCCTGATTCCACCTCCACCCCACCCCTACCACCATAAACCCGGGCGGGATTAGTGAGTTCAGGATTACTGAGTGCTGTGTCCTCACTCCGAGTCCCACCGGGCTGGCCAGCCTGACTGGGGAGGGGTGAGGGCTGGGGTTATAGCAGGGAGTCTGTGGGCTAGGTGGGACTTTGGTCTGACTTGGGAGGTGTTCCCAATGATCTGATTAAATATTTGCGCACCCAGAGAAGAAATGATTTTCTTGCTGCTCTGGCAGGAAAGCCATGTGTTTACTGGGAACCAAACGGATGAGAGGAAGGAGAATGCAATCTGGTCTTGAATCTGAGACCTTGCATCTCAAAAGGGACAGGGAGGGCCACTTGGCCACCAGAACGCCCCCCCCCCCCCCCCCCCCC
>NW_007729304.1:32246-35519 GCF_000696425.1 Galeopterus variegatus
AACCCCCCCCCCCCCCCCCCCGACCTGAGACCTACAGGAAAGGGCATTAGGCAAAAGGTCTAGGTACTGACTGGCTGAATGGACAGGGAAGGTGGAGAATATTCAGAGATTTTGGAGAAGCAGGATGGGACCACTGCTCCAGGAAGTTTTGATAGCACCAAACCCAGGCACCTTTCAGGCCTCTCTGAGGCAGCCAGGCAGGACCTGCCTTTCCCTTTCGTTTTCGGGGAAGGCCAGCAGCTCCCGACGTCCCCAGCGGCAGGGAATCTTTGCCCAGTCTCTGGCCCAGGGTATCCCACTAACATCCGAGTGGGTCCTGGGTCTTTCAGGGCATGGGAGAGTCCCATAAGACGATACCTCTTTGGTCTGGGGCTGTGGTAGAGCCCGAGGGTCAGGTAAGATGCCGGTCAGAGGAGTTTGGGGCTGGCAGCAGCCAAAGGGAACTGGTGGCCTAGGGGCCTAGCAGAAGCTGGGTGGGCCGGGGCCTAACGTGGGGGTCTCCAGCGGAGGTAAGGAACAGGTCTGAGTGGTGGGAGAGTGAACGTCTGAGACCGGCAGCCCTCTGCGCGGGTCCCCGTAGGCGCGCGCCCCGCGCTCACCCGTACGCGCGGCTCGGTGAGGTTGGTCCACACAGCGATCTCCTCCCTCATGCTCATGTCGGGGTAGCGGTTCCTCTGGAACGTGGCCTCCAGCTCTTGCAACTGCTGGCTCGTGAAGTGTGTGCGTTGCCGCCGCTGCTTCTTTTTCTTGGCTGGGTCCTCCGCGCCGCCGCAGCCCGCGCCGCCCGCGCCACTGTCCTCGGGCCCCTTGGGTTCTCCTCCGCGCTCCTTCTCTGCAGCAGGCAGGACGGAGTGCGGGTCACCTCAGGCTTACGCCCTGTAGCACCCCGTCCCGGCTCCAGCGAAGTGCCGCCATCAGTGCGTGTGGCCCTCCCTCCCACCAGGGGCCCTGGGGACTGTAAAGAGCCCGCTGGGTGCTGGTCATCAGTAGGCACCTCTGGTTTAGCGTGCCATGAAGAGGCCTTGAGCTGGAGCCGCGGGCCTGGGTTCCTGGCAGGGCAGGGCCTGCTCCTGCAGTTCGGCTCAGGATAGGGCTCTGCTGCTGATGTCACCGGCAAATGTATGCTTTTTTTCCGGGCTCTTGGGGGTCAAAATCTTGGGGGGGGGGTGTCTATCTCTGCTTGTTTGAACTAGGATCAGATCTTTGCAGCCTGAAGCCAGCAGGTCAGTGGGGCAAGAGCCAGGTGGTGGCCTGAAGCCCCCTCACGTTCTTCTCCCCGGAGCTGTGTGGGAGCCCCACTTGGCCGGCATTACACATACAGGTTCCTGGCCTTACTTCCAGGCCTGCAGTCCCGAGGCCTAGAAAATCCCTCCGACCGCAGCCTAGACAGACAGAATCTGTCTAGGTGACCTCAGGCTTTAGCCTCTTTCTCTTTGAAGCTACACAAAACGCATACAGTCATAGAAACATTGAAACATAAAGAAAAGTAATTTAAAAACAAAACACAGAAGCCCAGAAAAGCCCACAGCTCTCTGCCTAAAAACACAGGGCCACAAATTCTCAAAAATAGGCAGGTAAAAAACAGAGTAAATGTAAATTAAGAAGCCAGAAATCTCCGTGCAAACACACCTCTAACTAAGTACAGAGCTGTAAGTGTATAAACTCCAGGCAGACAGGCATTTATTTCTCCGGGATTTTGAAACAAATCAGTGTACTGTTTTTGATAAATTTTAACCCCTTCCCAATAACGCTATTGTAGGGATGATTTTTAAATCCCAGAGAAACACATCATTATAGTTAGATAATTTTAAGTCCCCAAATAATACTGTAAATGGATTTTGAGAAAATCCCGGAGAAATGCGCCATTTTGGATCGACTTTTAAAAATCTCCTGAAGGGTACCGTTGCTTGTAGATATTTTAAATTCCAGAGAAACACAGCTAATATATTCTTTAAAAATCGAAAAACACAGCTAAAACTGTCAACGCATCCTCATGGATCTGTTTTATATATCAATCTATAACTATACATTTCCCTGGTTTTTAAAAATAAAAACCAACCGAAGATCCCACTTAAAAGTTTTGAAAGCAAAAGTAGAATTCAGCGTTGTTTTTTAACCAAGCAAACAGAACCTCTCAGAGAAAGTCACTTAGGGATGCAAAACAGAAGCAAATAGAGATGAGATACGCGGAGAGAAACACTCAGCAGTGGATTAAGAAATGAACTCAGAAGAGGCGTCCAAGCCCGGGGAGCGGGGAGCGGGGAGCTCGGCGGCGACGCCAAGTTAGGACCGCGAGCGCGGGAGCGGGCGGAGACCACCGGGCCGGGACTGGCCGGGGATTCACTGCGCCGCTACCCGCGCCGCCCACCCGCCGGCCCAGCTCGCGGAGGGGGAGAAAAGCTCGGGGTCGGACAAAAGGGCAGCGCGGAGGGAGACGTGCCCTAGCTGAATCCAGCTGGAGCTGCAAAGCCTATAGCTCCGGGCTCCGGCCGCGCACGGGGGCCGCGATCCCTCGGTCAGGGTTCCGGCCGGCCCTGCCCGGAGTCCCGCCGCGCCCGTGGGCCCGCTCGCCCCCGCTGTCTCATGTCTGTGCCTTCCTTTTACTCGATGTTTCCCCCTTCCAGTTTGCCCTTCCCGCCCGTCCCATCTCTTCGGTCTCTTCCCTCAGTCTGTCGCCCGCTGTCTGTCAGGGTTGTCTGCTCCTCTCTCCGTCTCTCTGGCACTTTCCCTCGCCCATCTCCCCCACTCCCTGCGCGATCTGCTCCTTTCCCGTCTTCCGAGCGGCTCCTCAGCACCCAGTCGCACGAACCTAACTTTTCTTCCTGTTCTATTTGCTCCTGATCAAGAGCGGCTGTCAGTCCAATCCTCCGGTTGTAGGCTCGTGCATCTGCCAGTCTCTTGGCGCGTGGGGACCGCGTGGAAATGCCTTCGTGTGTGTGTGTAAATGTCCGTGTTCATCGTCAGGTCGAGAACGGGAAAAAGAGAGCCCCTGACGCTCCTGGGGCGGACAGAGAGCCTGGCTGTGCGGCGCGGGCTCCAGGCCCCGCTCCCGGCTCCCCGTGCCCTGCGCCCGGTCGCTCCGTGCGCCCCGCGCGGGAACCGCGCTTACCTGGCAGCTCCGTGTCAGACGACTCGCTGGCCGAGTTCTCGAGCGGCTCGCGGGGGTCGGCGGCGCGGGCCAGGTGGAAGGCGGGCCCCATGTCATGCGGCGGCGGCGGGGGGGGCCGGAGCCCCTCCGGCAGCCGATCTAGGCTCATGCCCCCCTTGAAGGCG
>NW_007729304.1:36627-42048 GCF_000696425.1 Galeopterus variegatus
GCCCTCCCTCCCTGCCTCGCCCGCGCCCTCCCCCTCCGCAGCCACCTTCCCGCCGCCTCCCCGCCCCCCGCGGCCTCGCCTGCCTCTCCCTCCTTCCCCGGTGACACACCGAGTTCTCCCTCGGCCTCACAAAAGAAACGCATCTGGCCTGCAAGTCCCGCGCGGCTATTGCCCACCTCAGGCCCCAGATGACTTGTTTCGCTCAGAATTAACTCCTGTCTGGGCCGCCTCGAAGTCCCCAGACCCCGGCGAGAACAGCCCAGGATGAGTGAATGTTCGCCGCCGAGCAGGATCGCACGGAGCGGGCGCCTTCGAGCCAGCGGCAGGGCGGGGGCAGAGGCCGGGGCCGGTTCCGGCAGCTCCCAGCGGTGTCCTCGTCGAGGGGCCGCCCGCCCCTCCTTCTCGGCCCCTTCTCCCGGGAACTCAACCGGCTGAATGACAGCAGCCGTCGCTCTAATGGGCCCCCGGATGCTGCCTCCTAATTAGCTTGGACCCTCTCCCCTAAGGCTGCTTCTTAGGCCTCCCTCTCTGCACCGCAGTCAATTTTCCGGGATTGGAATAGAAATGATGGCTTCTAATCAGACGAAACATTTCTGTTGGCTCTAGGCGGCTGGCGAGTGCAGCAGGAGACCTCAAGAGCCCAACAGGGCCCCACAGTCTCCTCTACCTCTTTCCTTGTTTTGCACCTTCAACAGCCTGGCCAAATCCAAATCAGCCAGGCCCAGGCCTTGGCAGCCTCTGCCCTCCTTCATGGTAGCTTTGCTGGGGCCAGGGGTCTGTGCTCTGGCTTCCCAGGTCTTCAGGCACAGGCCTGGTAGGCCAGGTGACTGCTGTCTCCCAGCCTTGGACCAGCAGCCTTCAGTCTTCTAGCTTCTCTCCCACACAGTGGTAGCCGAGTTGCAGTTGCAATACGCCCTCAAAAGGCACAGACGAAGACATTACCCTCCTGCTCCCAAGAATGATTCCCTCCTTGAGTCCTTGCAATTCAGTGAAGTTTGTTGAAGGATTTTGCTCAACAATTGTTAACTAGCCCTGAGACCTCAGCGTCTTGAGCAAACAGGCCACAGCTGAGGCAGTAGGGCGCGGCCCTGACCTGCTCCTCTGGCCACAGGCAGACCCCAGGCTGCCCTCTGCCCCTCACCTGCTGACCAGCTCCACCATACACAGCTCCTCCTGAGGGAGCAGCTCTGGGCAGGACAGAGGCCTGGGGAGAAAGCACTTGCCTACTCTCCAGGCCCAGTGCCCTCATCCCAGGGCCCAGTGCACCCTCATCTCCTCCTTGTGGTCTCTGCTTGGGACTGACTGGGCAGGTGTCAGAGTCTGGGGTACTCTACAGGCTCTGCTTTTGAGACCTTACCTCATCCCCCTCCCATCAGAGGAAGGCACCCAGGCCCCAGGCTGAGCTCCTTTGTGAGGATTGTGGGGGGTAGGGGCAGGTACTCAGGGTGGAACCAGGCCTGCCTCCCACTTCCTCAGCCTCAGCCCAAGGCCCCCAGCTCTGGGCTATGGAGAGAGGACACAGCTCCTTAGGGCCTGGCCCACTTTCAATGGGTGTCTGTGACCACAGGAGGCAGGGGCTGAGGCTGAGGCCAGAGGGAGGACACTTCCCGGGTGTTTGAATTGGGGAGGTTCAGTGACTCTTGCCTTCTCCTTCCAAGTTGAGACCCCAGGATGAAATTAGTCCTGGCCAGGGAGAGGGGGACATGGTGAAGTATAGTTACCCAGCATTTACCTCAGCCCCACCTTTTACCACACTTCTTGGCTGAGCCTCCTGCAGCAGCAGATACCTCCTTTCAAGGAGATATCCAGGTGCTGCAGCATGCTAGGGAGTGCCCCTTCACACTCCATCCTCCATGTGACTGCCTTACCCTGTAGGGCAGACTGCATGCAGACAGGGCATGGGAGTGTGCACACACACATACATACTGCACACCCATATAGGTATGCGGTGTACACACAGACACATGATACTGTGCCCACCTATGGGAATGCTAACTACAAGACACTAACGTGCTGTTCGGCATGAAAGCTAGCTGGTAGGGGATAGGAGGTGTGTTCTAAACGTACTGAATGTCAGGCCAAGGTAGGAAGCACAGTGCATCTCTGGGCGGGGACAAGGAAATGAATGGTCTGCCTATGGGCCTCCACAGGTTCGGGGTCATAGCTTCTCACCCCCTAGAGGACCCAAAGAGTCAGGTCCTCCATGAATGGGGACTGTTTTGTGACTGTGCAGCTCTAGCTACTCAGTTTGAGGGGCTTGCATCTCTCACTGTTGATGCATTTAATGCAGTTATTGAGCACCTGCTGGGTGCTCCTCTGCGCCCTAGCCTCTGGCATTGCTCCAGGCAGACATGACAGTCCCTTTATTTGGAAATCTTGATGCCTGCTCTGTGTGTGTGTGTTGCGGCTGCTGGTAAGGGGATCCGAAGAACTCTTGACCTTTGTGTTATAACACCGCGATCTAACCAACTGAGCAACCAATCAGCCCCTATGGCTGCAGTGTGAATGGAAAGGCCCTTAGACCCTTTCGGGTGCAGCCCTGTATACCCAGGGGCCTTTGTGTCCCAAAGAGAGGCTGAGGCTAGGTGGGGACTGCCAGGGGAGTTTGTTCTGTCAGCCCTGGGCAGTGCTGAATGATCAAAGGGTGAGGAAGCAATTGATTGAGAGGAGATTGTCGCCTGATCCTGGGCGCTGGCTGGAGTATAGACCTGGACCTTTCTGCTTTTCCTCATCTACACCCACTCATGGTCCACTATCCCAGTCAGCATAGGGGCTTCTTGCACACTCACAGACATGTCACACACAAACACACATACAGGACAGGAGGCAGCACTCTCACAGGAGTAAGAGCAGAGATTCAATGTTCCCCCGGCTGTGCTGTGTGACCTTGGGCAAGGCTTGACCTGCACTGTGCCTCAGTTCCCATGTCTGACATGGAACTCAGCAATCTCTGCCTGCTGCTTCAGCCTCCAGCTCACTTGACGACAGGACATGAGGAGAGGAGGGAAGAGAGCATACTGGAGCTGAGCCATGTACCCTATTCCCCATCCCTCTCTGGTCACACAGAGCCAGCAATGATTCTGTGATTTTCAAGAAATTTGAGGTTTAGGGTCCTGGCTGGACTGAGCAGAGGAGCCTGGGCTATTGTGGCGATTGAAGTAGTCATCACAGGGACCCTTTCTGAAGCTGGCCTCACTCAAAACAGACTCTGTGCCCAAGAATGGTTTAGTAATTTAATTTGGGAAGGGTGATTGGAGGGCCCTCATGGGGGGTATCCTTCCACCTACCCATGGGGTACACTGCTCTAATCCTTGCTCCTAGAATCAAGGGATTTTAAGAAAAAGGAAGGAATGTGCCATGGCCTGCCCGCAGGGCTATCCGTGACTCTCTGGGACATTCCAGCCCTAAGCTTCTTAGGCCCAGGAGAAGTTCAAACTAGAAAACCCAGTTTTGGGAGTACAGCAGGGACCACCTACCTCCTTCCCTTCTGCCCAATCTAACATCCCCCTCCCAATAAAAGCTCTTGTTTCTTTGAATACAAGCAATTAGTGGGTGAAGGCGGAAGGGGTGCTCAGGTAGGGGCTGGAAGGACTTCACTGAATCTTTTAGGCTTCCCAGGACTCAAGTCTGAGGCTTCCTGCCAACTGGGTGCCCCAGCCTGTCCTGGGGAGAGCTGGGATGCATTTGGGCAGGATGGCTGCCTGTTGTGCACAGATGGGAGTACTGGGTACTCTCTGTGCTGCGGGCTGCTCTGTCATCGGCTGGGAGGGCTCATGGCTCTACCCAGTCCATTGCTCACCCAAGTCCATGGGATGGCTGTCTAGTTCCCGAGCATGGTTGAGCGGAGGGGAAGAGAAGGCTAGGAAAGTGGCAGCCGCTGGTCACACAACTGGGGTCAGCTTTGGCTGTGCCACTGCTGCCTCCTTTTCCTAGCAGCTGCTTTCCTGGGAGCCGGGCACTTTGACCCAGTCTTGGAGGTAAAAAATGCTGCCTCTGCATCCTAGAATCTAGGCAACTGGGGTCTTCATGTCCCAGCCCACCTCTTGCCTTTCCTGGACAGAGATGGGGAGGCCCAAAGCAACCTGGAGAAAGGGCAGGGGGACAGCAGGTTCCCTCTTGTGCTGTAGACCTCCGTCCTCTGCTAAGTGGACAGCAACCTGGGTTTTTCTCCCTCTGGGCCTGGTGGCTTTCAGAGGTCACTGGGATGCCAAGAGAATATCCAAGCCCTAGTTTCTCAGAGAAGTGGGCCCAGATATTTTTAGATTTAGGGAATTCCTCAATCAGAAAATCTTGGGACCAGAATTCCAGCCTGGGGTTCCCATTACTGCTATCCCGGCTTCGGGGCCCTGGCTTTGTCACGGCAGAATCGGCTCCAACTTACGAGGCTGGTGAATTTAAGAATTTGGAGACCCGGTTATAGAGAAGCGGCGGTGTGCTTTGGACCCTGCGTCAACCACCAAACCCGGGAGAAGCCGCGGGAATGTCTTTATTGGACTTTGCGAAGAGCATTAGGGTTCCTCGTAGGGGAATGAAAAGCCCGACCCGTGCCAGCGAGGGCAGGCCACCGTGGGCTAGGGGTGCCTCCGAGCGCTGCGGCGGGATGTTGGGGTCCAGGGCGAAGACGGCCAGCGCTCCGGCCGATGTTTTTCTGCTTTATTGCGGCATTGCTGCCCAAACGAACGAACGAATGAAGCGGTTTCGTTTAGGAAAAATACCCTCTTGATGCGAAGCTACGGCCGGCCGGCGAAGTCCCGGGCCGTGCAGAGGGGCCAGCGCTTCCGCTCGCGGTGGGGCCCCCATCCTGGGTTCAGCGGGTAGCGGCGGGCGGCCGTCTCTCCTGCCCTTTTCTCCCGGAGGCCCCCTGCGTCCCACGGCGCCGCAGGGGACTGCGAAGGGCTTTCAGGGCTGTGTCCCTCGCGGGGCCGGGGCCCGCGTCTCCGAGTTTGCTACCCTCTTGGGGTGACCGAGGCCGAAGCGCTGGGTGGGCCCACCGGTTAGGTGAGGTAGCACCCGGTGACGGCAGCTGTGATCGTGCGCTGGGCACGAAAACTAGCTCCTCGCGCTGCCTCGATGGCGCCTGACCTTCCGCGCATTGCGCTGTCCCGCGCCGCCGGCTGGACCCCAAACACACCGGGAGCAAACGGCTCAGGACTCGGCCGCCACCTCCCTGCGCCCCTCCACCGCGGAGACCCCGCACCCCCAGCCCAACGTGTCTTACCCCACCCGGGCAGCACTGCGTCTGCGGCTCGTCGGTTCCGGGCTCGCCCGCCGCGGACTGTGGCTCAGGTTTCAGCTCCGTCTGGGGCCCCGGATCCGGCTCTGTCTCTGCCTCTGCGCGCTGCTTCGGCCCCCGCTGGTTCGCTACATCCTAGCGCTCAAGGTCCGGGCTGCCTCGGCTCGGCCCGCTCCTCCCGCCGCCGC
>NW_007729304.1:43048-80685 GCF_000696425.1 Galeopterus variegatus
CAGACGAAGCCGCTGCGGGCCCCAGCCTGGCCCCGGTGCGCTTTCTCTCCTTGGGCTCAGTTTCCCACCTCGCACGTGGGGGACCGGCCCGACTTCCGTTTAGTCGGCGTCTGGTCGGAATTTCCCGGGGTCTCGCCAGGTGACGGTCAAGCCGGGGTTTGGGGATTTGACCTTTCCTCCTTTCTGCTCAGCCTGCGGGAGGGAGCTGGTCTTGCATGTTGGAGGAAGAGTCGCTGAGCAGAGCTGGGCAGACGCGGAGGTTTGAGGACAGACCCCAGGGTTTCTCTGTGTATGGGGGTGGGGGATGAGGGTGGGGAGTGGGGTGGGGGGTGGGGGGCAATCGCCCGACCTGCTCTGCTTAGCGGATTCCCTCCTTTCTTTCCTTAAGGGCTAGGCTGGTGAGGAAAAGGGAGACCGACCCTACAAGGACAGACACTTCTGCGCCCCTTGTCCAGTCCCTACGCCTGCACACCCTCCAGCGGTCATTCTGCTCCCAGCCCGCGAACTCCCGTATGGCCCCGTAGGCCTGTTACTGGCTGGCGGCCACTGACAGATGGGCAGACTGGGGTCAACTGGGAGCCTGCCTTTCACACGCCCGCAGGCCACCGGGTTCCCCGGCGTTGCCCCATGGCCGGAGAACCTCGCTCGTGAAGCCTCGTGGAAGAAACCGATTGTCAGAACCTGCTCCTGTTTTTCCCAAGCGCCCAGTCTGAGCTGCGGCCTTTGGGGCCGTGGGTTGGGACGGCGGGTCGGGCTGTGGCCTGTTATTCTCAGGGACAGGAGAGGCCAAGCCTGTCCGCCGACGGCCACGGGCTCTGGGGCGGCCGCTTAGGCGCAAGGTGCTGGGAGACTGCAGCGCGGCGGCCCGGCATTAATGTTTCATGAGGTGCCGTCACCGGCGGCGCCTCCCTGCCTGGTTTTCTCCGACAGCTGCTGGGGAGAAGCCACGGCCGCCTGGCGCCCTGCTGGTCCGCGCCTCCAGGGCTGCCTGGTCTGGGAACACTGAGACTCCGGACCCCTGCCCCAACCTTTAAACCCGTAAGCGGCCAGACCCAAGCTCAATGGGGCCGCGGCGTTCAGGCCCTGAAGGGTGGCCCCTGCACCCAATCTGCTGTTGGGGGAGGAGGAACTCCACGACTTCCCCCCAACCCTCAGCAGTGGGAACCCCTCTCCGGTGGTGTCTGTGGCTTCGTGCACCCAGGGTTAAGAGACAGTCCCCGACGCCGCCGACGCCGACGCGGTGCTTGCAGACCTCGACATGGGGACTGCCTGGCTGAAACGAAATCTCCCGACTTGGACCCTGTGCTGTGGGGATTCTGGTTCCCCTAATTCTCTCTCTTACGCCCCCAGCCCCCCTCGGCTGTTTTATGACATGGTCCGTTGGCGGGTCTGGCCAGGGAGCTGCTAAGCCCGGACTCTTCCGATCTTGTCTAGGTAGCCTTTCCCCCACCCCAAGTGCCCAGGCATCTCTGAGCAAAAATGCAGCCACTGACCCTTGCTTTGGAGGCTTCAACAGGCACCTAGCTGGGGAGGCTTTCACTTTGGCATCTGCTGTGGGAGATAGGCTGCCCTATTAGGGTAGGAGGAAATACCCCCGCATGCTAGCGATTTTCCCTGTTTTGTTTCCAGAGGGTGATGGGGCATGTGGGAGATTCTGTACATGCTCTTGTTCCCAGGTAGGGCCTGTGGTGCCAAAAAATGCTGCTTCTGGCACCTGATGGCCGGTTGGGATCTCGTCTGTGTCTTTTATTAGCTGTGTGGCTTTAGGCAAGTCACATAACTTTTCCCAGCCTCAACTTTCCCATTCGTGGGAGTTGTGTGGGCAGTTGGCCTGAATGCTAATAGTGACAACCGCCAGGTTGCTTTGTTCTTTAAAATAGTTTGCTCTTATTTTTATTTCCTTCTTTCCCCAGGGTCGTCACATTGGTTAAGTCAGACAGGAACAGACCCCTTTTCTGATTTAGTAGACCTGCCCCCATCCACTGCTTGGCTACTAGAAGTTTCTGTCCAGGAAAGCTAGGCAGTCTGTTAGGGTGGGGTGCAACTAGGACCTGGGAGTCTGCAAGGTCTTGGTGAAATGGGGTGGGCCAAAACACAGTTTTTATGATCTTATTTTTATTTCTTCCAAAAAGAAATTTTCACAATTCCCGTTTAGGTTTTGACATCTTGGGGCACATATATTTCCATTGTGAAGACAGAGGGATCAGGAATCAGAGAGAGGAAGGTTGGGGCTGGATCCAGAAATGGAAGTACTAGCCCGTGTTCCTGAGTATTACTTTAGCTTTGAGCTTCCAGGTACCTGATCAAAAAAGGTCAGTAGAATTGGCTGTCACATTTGATTTGTCTTTCCTTCCAAACTCACATGCTTCCTCTAATAGAAGTTTTTCTCCCTAGTACAAAACTCTGAGATGAATTTGTCACATGAATTCACACTAAACATCATGGGCAAATGACTTCAGCCACAGTTATGCAGAAAGCCATAATTCTTCAAAAAGTGTTTCTTATCTAGATCCCCAGTAAAAGTTGGGAGAATGTCTTTTTCCTTTGTATCTCTTACTGCAATAGCATTGAAATTAATATTTGTGTAATGATGATTAAAACCTGTTGCTCCTACTGGTTGTAAGCCCCTTGAGAGCAGGGCTGAGCCTCTCCTGCCAATCATAGGGCCTCCCTAAGATGAGCAAGGGGATTTGGTTATGCTCATTGGCTTGGTGCAGCTTACATGCCCACTCCTGAGCCGATCAATTTGTGGGGAAGAGTGGATCAGGGCTGTAGTTCATCAGGGTCACAGGCTCCATACCAGAAGGTAAGGAGACGGGGGTTGGGGGGAGCTCCATCTATGGGAAGGAATACTCACCACACTCCCCCCAAAATTCTGGAGGCTAACTGGAACAAATTCTCTGAGCTGGTGGCAGGGAAGGGGTTGATTTCCAATGAAGCCCCTGCCCTGTGAACGTTCTCAGGGGGCTGCTGATGGTCCACCCCAATGTGGTGGGGAGGCATTGGTTCTGTTGGGACAGTCTGAAGCCCATCAGAATTATTCCTGCACTCATATGTGGAGAAAGGTGGTGGGCTACCAGGAAGTCTGAGGAAAGGCTCAGAGTTTATTAATTACCTGTAGGGACGGATCCACAGAACAAGGGAGGGAATCTATTTGTACTCCCTTTTTCATCTGTGAGAAGAAGGGAGTTGGAGGCTCTAAAAGTAGTGAGGACCCTCTAAGATCAGGTAAGATATTAATATATTTGAGCATTATTCTGTTGTACTCTGAGATTCCTGGCAGCCAAAGCAAAAAGAGAAGCCAAGTATTTTTTTTTCATTGCAGTCCTGTCAGCTTCTGCATGGGATAGTGGAATGAGCCCTGGGCTGGGACCCTCCTGAACTGGCCTCTCTCAGGTCAGCAAAAGTTTAGAGAGCACATATTTTGTGCCTGTGATTGCAGAGATACAGAGATGGATGGCTCCTGCTCATTTGGGTCAAGCCAAAGAGGCAGAAACACAAACCCATAGCCATATTTGGAGTTCAGTGCTGGGGAGGAACTCTGCAGCCCGGTGTGGAAAGGCCTTGAGTGACATACTAAGGAGCTGCCTGGAAAAGTTGTTCCACCCCTTGGGCACCCCTCCCTAGGAAAACAGCATGTGCAAAGGCTCTGAGGCAAGAGAAACTGTGGTACACTTGACAATCTAAAAGCAAGGCAGTGTGGCTACATAACAGCACTGGGGACAGATGAGAAGGTACAGAGCAGGGGGAAGAGGAAGTTGGAGAAATAAGTGCAGACCAGATACCACAGGGCTTCATGGTCCTTGCTGGCAGGGTGGGATGTTATCCTGAAGGCAAAGAGGAGGAGATAAAGGGTTTGAGCAGTGAGGGATCTGGTCAGGTTTATATTTTAGACAGATCCCTCTGCCTGGAGAGTGGAGGATGGATTTGAGGAGGTGAGATGGAAGTGGGTTATCGCAACATCATTCACTCAGCCCTCCATCTACCCTTCTGTCTCTTCATCAGTCCATCTACCTGTCTATCCATCCCCATGAGCACAGAGGCCACTGCTTGGATCGGGAAATGTGAAGGTGAGATGTTATGGTCCTTGTCTTTCTGAGCTGTCCCCTTGGAGGGCCTCAGTTTCCCCATCTGTAGGCCTCATCAGTCCCTCTCATGCTCACAGGCTCTGCAACTAGTGCCTCAGCACAACCCTCCAGATGTCTGCTTGCTGCATGGGGAAACATGGTCAGGGCCTGAAAGGGCACAGCCACTACTGCAGACAGACAATTTGGGGAGCCAGTGCAGTGAACAGCTCTGTGGAAAGCTTTTAAAATAATTACCCCTCCCTGCACTGGCTCACTGGCTGATGGCTGCCTATTAGCCCTGAGTTGGAAATTCTGAATTGTTTCATGACAATTGAAAACATGATTGGAGGCCAGGAGGGAGCTGCCCATGAAATATTTATGTTACCTCAGTGTTGTAGGGCTGCTCCCCTTTAGCCTGGGAACCCTGGATGCACAGGGCTGGTGGCTTTAAAGTGACTGCCATCATTCCTGAGGGTCATTGGGCTGACTCCCCTGTGGAGAGATGAGAGTGTGTCTTGGTGCAGAGTTGAGAAGTTGGTGTGGGGACCTGCACTGCTACTGCCTCACTCCAAGCTGCACACCCTGCACTCCAGCCTCACTACCAGGCCCAAGTGGGGTAGAACTTGGGGACTTGAGATGCTCTGTGTGTTATATCTGGCCCAAATTCTCCCTGGTGCTTGAGGCTCACTGAGAGTCAGCTTGGGTGTGAATTCCAGTTCTGCCCCCTTAGCACGGTGAGCCTTGTTTCTTCAGCTGTTCAGTGGGGGATGCTAAGAGTTCTTGCCTTGCAGGACTATGAGGCATAGGGACCATATGCGGAGGGCCTGGCCCTCAGCCACAGGCTCATGAACTCATCAGGAGCAGCCCTTGGCAGATCCTGGGGTCAGCCCAGGGCTGGCCATGGAAGCCCCTACTGGATCCTCAGGGCTTTGCAGTCTTTTTTCCCCTGCAGAATACTTTGAAGTACTTTGTGTTTTCCCCTTCTCTGCAAATCCTAAATAAATATTCATGCTGGGACGGTGTGTGCTGGCCTGGCAGGCACCTCTGATGGGTGGGTTGCCCTAGGGTCTTGGCCAGGGACTCCACATGCCCAACCCAGGCCTCTGCTCATTAGGCTCACCCATGGTAGAGAAAACTGGTGTGTAGCGCCCGCCTGGCTGCTGGCACTAAGAACCTGCTCAGGACAGCAGGAGAAGGACCCCACTGTTTGAGCCCTTGACTTGCCAGCAGTTTCTCACAGGCATCAGATCTAAAGACGACTGCATCTTTAGAAGTGGGGCAGGTTAGGAGCCATGGGAGCACAGAGCAGCTCATTAGGCTCACCCATGGTAGAGAAAACTGGTGTGTAGCGCCCGCCTGGCTGCTGGCGCTAAGAACCTGCTCAGGACAGCAGGAGAAGGACCCCACTGTTTGAGCCCTTGACTTGCCAGCAGTTTCTCACAGGCATCGGATCTAAAGACGACTGCATCTTTAGAAGTGGGGCAGGTTAGGAGCCATGGGAGCACAGAGCAGGAGCAGCAAACCTAACCCAGGGGTCAGGGCAGGCTTCCTGAAGAAAGTGACCTTCCTGCTGAGCCCTGAGGGTGGTAGGAGTTTGCCCTGGAGCTGGGGTGGGGGCAGAGCCATGACAAAGCAAGCGAAGGGCAGGCTGGGACCTGATGTTCTTATCCACCTGGGGCTAGGGCCTCAACACTCCGTGTCCTCCCTGCCCCTGCTGCCATAAGCAGCAGCCTGAAGAGGCACCAAGAAAGGTCTCCACGGCTCCAAGGTGCTGGGTTCCATGCCCATGGGCCTCTCTGGGCTCTATTTTCTTCACCTGAAAAACAAGAAATTGGGTTTGTTCTAGCAGCAGGGCATGTTTTTCTGATGGAATCTTCTTCTTTTCTTTTTTTTTTAAAAGATGACCGGTAAGGGGATCTTAACTCTTTTTTTTTTTTGTCTTTCTTTTTCGTGTCCGGCAACGGATCGCAACCCTCAGTGTCGCACCCGTACCGGACCGGGACCGGCAACGGGATCACAACCCTCGGTGTTGCGCCCACACCTCGCTCAGCCAGTGAGCGGGAACTGGTCTGTATGTGGGATCCTAACCCTCGGCGGGAGGGAGCTGCCACGCTCTCAAGCGGTGCACTGTAGCAGTGCGCCATCGGGCTGGCCCAGGGGGATCTTAACTCTTGACTTGGTGTTATCAGCACCGCACTCTCCCAAGCGAGCCACGGGCCGGCCCTTCTGATGGAATCTTCCGAAGCCCCCTAAATAGAGGAGTGCAGCGCTGCTCTGGTGGCTCATCTGCTCTCCCCCTTGGCCCTTCTGACCCTACAGACACCCCCGAGGAGCCCAGGGTTCCCTGGGCTGTGGTTTCCAAGCTGTGGTGCAAGGGGCCTTGTCCTGAGGCTGTTCAGCCCGGCATGGAGGGTCTGTGACCCTCTGGTAGCCAAGGGAGTCTTCCCCTCTCCATTCCCCATGGACCTGATTTTCCTTTCTCCTTTTTAACTTTTGTGATTCAAATCAGCAAGCATCTATTGAATCAGCAAGCATCCTACTGGATGTGTGCAGAAGGGCTAATGTGTTTTGAGCACCAGCTGTATGCTAGGTCTGTGCTGGGCTCTTTGTATCAGGCCATTTTGTCCTCACAACTGGCTGTCATCCCGTTTTGCAGATGAGGAACTCTAGATGGGAGAGGCTCAGTGCCTGGCCTAAGGTCCCAAATAATAGTAATAATAATACCAGCTCCCATGGGTTAAGCTCCCAGGCATGTGCCAGGCATTTGCTAACATCTTCCTGTGTATTTAATCCTGAAAGCAAATCTATAGAGCAGGGACTGTTTCAATCCCCAAGGATCAAAGAAGTCAAGGCCCAGGGAGGTGAAAAAGCTCTGCCTGGGCTCCTGGGCTCTGTGTCAGCCAGCCCTCTCTTCTGCCCTTGCGCTATGCTGAAGCAGCTTCATCCATAATCTCCAGGTGAATGTGCTCCACTCTGTTCCCATGATGTGTGTGGGCAAACTGAGGCCCAGAGACTCCCTCCCCTCAGAACATCTCTGCCCTCTGGATCCTCCATCTGGCACAGGCCCTGTCTGTCTGCTCCCTGGTGCTGACTATAAAGTCAGTCTGGCATCTCCCCAGGGAACCCGCCTTTCTGGGGCTGTCTGCCTGTCTGGCAGCATGGATCAGGGCACATTGACCTTGACTGGCTGGGTGGGACCATCCCAGGGAGTCCAGGCTGCAGGGTGGGGTCAGCCCCTCCCATGGAAGCTGGAGCCGGGGGTGCTTCTGCCTTCCCCTCCCTTTCCTCTTGTTGGGGGCTAGCTCACACTCAGCCCTCCCTGCCCAGCCTTGAGTCCTTACATGCTCCCCTCTCCAAAACACGCTCAAACTCATTGCCACTTAGTTGTGACTATCTGACTGACAGGGCCTGGATGTGATTCTTGCCCCGGGGGAATGCATGATATTGAGGGACAATGGTGGCATTTCAGGTGGGGTGGAGGGAGGCTGCACTTTTGGTAGAGAGACTCCCCCGTTGGCATACCTGCAGGTGGGGTCTTGGGGCCACCAAGAATGGGGGGTTCCTGCTGAGCCTTGGGGCGAAGCTTGTCTGTGCACAGAGCCCAGATCTCTGCTGAGTAGACAAACACAAAGTGAGGGGACGAGTCTTGACAAATGTTTGCCAAGTCCCCATCTGACTTGGGAGTCAGGAGTGAGCTTGTTTGGCAGAACAAAGGGGAGAGCAGCCTCCAAGGGGCCATAAATATCAAGGGAGGAGGAGTGGCCTGGGCCTGAAGGCTCTATGGGACCTTGTCCCCGGGCTGTGTTCTCTCCCATGTGCTTTTGGCCTGCTGGCCAGACCTGGACCACGCTTGTGGCAACCTTCCTCCCCTGAGCTGTGTCTCCCTGGGTGCTGGGTCATCTGGGGGGGTTCTGGCTAGTCTGGGAGGTCTGGGTGACCTGTACATCCTCAGGCCCCTCTTCCTCTAGTAACCAGGAAGTTTGGCTAAAGTCAACAGTGGCAAAGCTTCCGAGGAGGCAGAGCTGGTCTGGTGCTGGGTCCTGGGAGCTTGTGACACCTGCATATATCCAGGCTGAGAGGGGGTCCAACATCCCGCCCCTTTAACTGGGGGGCTCAAGATGACCTCTCCGTCTGCCATAGTCAGATATGGCCACCTACTTCTTCAAAGGAGGAGGGCAGATCAGAAGAGGCAGAGGGTGGCGAAGCAAGGCGCTTTCCCTGGGGAGGCCTTGGTTTCTCCAGCTGTGACATGGGATCCTCACCCTTAGCCAGTCCCCCTGCCCCCATCCCCAGGGTTGCTGTGAGGATAAGGTGATGTACAGCCTGCCTGGGAATCAGAGAAGTCTTCCCAGAGGAGGTACATTTTGGGCTGGGTCTCCAGACACTGGCACGATTTCCTTCGGAGCAGCTGGGGAGGGCGCTTAGGAGAGTTCACAGCATTAGACAAGCACGTAGAGGTGGGGCATGTGGGGAGTGTTTGGGGAGCTGTGAGTTCCATTTAGTTCAGTGTGGCAGAGCCCAGAGTGCTCATGGGCTGTGGGGGTAGCTAGGCTAGAAAGGCCAGCTGGGCTCTGAATGCCAGGACAAGGGATCCCCTAGGCAATGGGAAGCCACTGAGGGTGACTGAGCAGGGAAGTGGCCTCAGCAGGGCTCTGCTCTAGGAAGGTGGGGAGGAGGCAAGAGGCAGCTGAACAGGTCTGGGTGGAGGCCAGTGGAGGACTATAAAGGCCCCAAGTTTCTCCTCTGGGCTGCGGAAGGTCTCCTGGTGGGAGTAGGGAAGGCCAGATCCTGCCTTCACTCCGATGGTCTGGCTTATTTAGCAGGGCTGGGCTCTGTTCTTTCTGAGTGGAGGCAGCCTGGGACCCCAGGCTCTGGATCCCTGGGCCCCACACCAGCCTGAGCTCCCATGCCCCTCTCTGTCTCTCCATGCCTGCCCATTGATTCTACATCTCCTGTGCCCGGTACTTTTCAAGAAGCCCACTCCACGGACCCTCAGGAAGGGGAGGGCTGGTCAGGAGGCCTGATAGAGAAGTCTGTTCCCATCCTGAGCCCTGTCACAGGTCCACCCAGAATTATCGTGGCACTGTCACCAGATGTCCAAGCTGCCGTAGCTGTGAGGTGGGCTGGGGGCCTCAGTGCCTAAGTAGAAAAGGACTCACCCAAGGTTGTATACTCCCCTTCACAAACAACCTCGTGGGGTCCCCACTTGGCCAGGGGTCCATCTGGGCCTCTGGTGTGGCAGTGGAGAAGGTGAAGAAGAGGCTTGGGCAGTGGCAGGGCTGCAAGGGAAGGCTGGTGACTCGCCTTCTATCCCGGAGGACATAGAAATGCAGGCCGTGGCCTTTGTGCAGCGTACTCTGGGTTCTGGGTCCATATGCCTGGGTTCTCTGCATCCTGCTATTTTGCCTTTCACCCTCTGGCATACCTGGGGTGGGCTGTGGGGAGGAGAGTGGAAAGAGAGAAACAAAGTTCCCTACTACCCCACCCACCTCTTTGCTCAGGTGTGGACTGTTTGACCAGCATGTCTGATGCTAAATCTCTCGAGTTCAGTGTCCATTTCCCATCCTGATTTTATTTTCTTTTTTAGTTTTATTGCATGTATTAACAAAAGTCCATCTCAAAGCCTTTTGGGAGGAAGTAGGTATAAATACGTAAACATGATTAAGTCGTAAACCTGAGCAACTTAAAAAAGATGACATTTTGAAGAAATGTGTTGAGCACTTGAAAAATGGGGCAAGTGGTTGGCTTCTTCACATGTACAAGTGTTTTCATAGCAGCTTTACTTGTAACGGCCAAAGCTGGAAATGGCTAAAAGATCCCCATAGTAGGTGAGTGGTTAAACTACAGTGCATCCGTATCGTGGAACATCACTAGCGGTGAAAAGGAATGGACTATTGATTCCTTTTGGCTGAATCTCAAGGGCCACATAGTGTGTGAGTCCATTTATATAACATCCTCAAAATGACAAAATTTTAAATATGTAAAATAGATTAGTGGTTGCCAGGAGTTAGGGATGGTGGGGAGCAAAGGGTACCAGGAAGGAGGTCTGATGGACTAATTCAGTACATGGATTTTGGTGGTGAGTTCATGGATTTACATGTGATAAATGTGTAATACACACACTTTATACCAATGTCAATTTCCTGGTTTTCATATTGTACCAATAATAGAAGATGTAACCACTGGGAGAAACTGGGTGAAGGATACACTGAGGCCTGTTTATACTATCTTTGCAACTTCCTGTCCATCTATATTATAAAATAAAACATTTAATAAAACTAAAATACATACATACATACATAGGCAGTTTGGGGTTCTTTGTTGGGGGCGGAGGGCAAGCCCCTATAGCACCACAGGAGCTGCTGGGGGGACCCCTGGGAAGGCAGGAGGGTGAGGGGCTGGGGCACGGAGCTGGAAGCTGCTCTGAGTTGTACTGGAGCCCACCCAGGGCTGCCACTGCTGGGACCGACAGACCAACGGGTGGCCTCAGCACCTCCGGCAGGAGCACGGGGGTAGCTGTGCTCAGGGAGGAGAAAGCATGTAGGTTTTGCCTCCAAGGGTTCTGACCACTTGGGGACAGCAAGGGCAGTCAGAGGAGCAGAAAAGAGGCACATGTAGGGTGTCTACACTGCTTTGTTCTCCTGTAAGGTAGCCGGGTTGTGTAGCAGCAGGTGCCTGTGTTCAGGCCCCTGGTGTTGCTTTGCAGAGCTCACTGTGTGACCTGGAGACCCCTGAGCCTCTAGGGCAGCAGTCTGGGCACTTGGCTCAGGTCTCTCAGTCGCCCTTGAGAAGTGCTGATGCTGGTAAGTACAGGCCAGACATATAATGATCCAGCCACGTGGGTTGGCCTGGCTTTACCCCAGAGGCAGGCTCCCTGGCATTTACGCAGTGACACCTCAGGTGACCTACCTTGAGGGAGCATTCCCTGCTCTGTGCATTTCCCTGTCTGGTTCTGAGGGACCCCCTACAGGTTGTCCTCCACTGTAATCCAAAAGGAGTTTCCCCAAAATAATCTAAACTGAGGTTGCCGCCTTGCCCCACACCCTTCAGCAACCCTAGACTCCACATTCAGCCCCTTCAGCACAGGCTAGCCCACGTTCAAGGCTCTTGCTAGTGGCATGCCAGCTCATGCACTGCTCACCCTTTGGGCCCAGCCGTGTCTGCCTCCCTCCTGGGGCTCACCAAAGGCCTAGTACCAGCCTCGCTGACTCTGCAAAGAATGGCTTCTTCTTCCTCTTTCTCTTTTTGCAAACTCCTGCTCACTCTTCCAGGCCCAGCCCAGAGACCCATCTTAGGCCTAGTACCAGCCTCGCTGACTCTGCAAAGAATGGCTTCTTCTTCCTCCTCTTTCTCTTTTTGCAAACTCCTGCTCACTCTTCCAGGCCCAGCCCAGAGACCCATCTTCCAAGAGGCCTTCTCCAGCTTTCCTCCCCTGACCATGATTGCATCTACTCTCCTGTTCCTTGGCACAACCCTGAGTTTTGCACTTAACATATCCTGTATTTGTAGGTTTATTTGTGGCAACAGACTGTGGGCTCCCTGGGGGTCAGGACTGTGCCTTTCTCCAACTCTGGAATGCCCACCTTCCCCTGAAGTGCAGTGACCCATGTTAGGAGCCCAGTAAGGTTGCCACACCTGTAGGGCAGGGCTAGGGCCACCATCATTCAGGTGAAGCTGGCATGAAGGGTCAGGCTTCCAGGACACAGCCAGTCTGGGGATGAACGCTGAATCCTAGCATCTTGGCTACTTTTGCCCAGTCATGCAGTATGAAGTCTGCTCCTATTTTGCAAGGTTAGGGACTCTTCGCATGGGCCATTTTACAGATGAGAAAACCAAGTCCCAGAGGGAGTTACTGCCTCAGGCAGCAGCATGGGGAGAAGCTGGGATTCAAACCTAGGGTGCCTGATGCTAGAGCTCCCTCCTCCCCTTTGTGCTTTTAACCATTATGCAATCCTGGCAGGTTCAGTGGGGTGGGGATGGCAGAGCCCCAGCCCCAACCTGGATGTTACCCCAGGCCCAGCCAAGAGCTCAAGATTATGTTGGGGGAGGGAGACCTCTGTGCTTTTAACCATTATGCAATCCTGGCAGGTTCAGTGGGGTGGGGATGGCAGAGCCCCAGCCGCAACCTGGATGTTACCCCAGGCCCAGCCAAGAGCTCAAGATTATGTTGGGGGAGGGAGACCTGAGATACCCTGCCCAACTTCGGTGGGCTTTGGGACAAGGGATCCAAGCGCATCCTGAGAGGGCTGCTAACTGGTCTCAGGAGAACCTCAGTCCCAGCCCTGTTTTTGTTCTCGTGTGGCTTCAGCCCAGTCAGGGCCTCTAGGAGGGTCTGGATCTGCAAATTTACTGCCGTGCTCAGGAATTTCTTGTCCACCCCAGATCTGGGTGTCTGGGGGAATGGCTGCCTGGACTGGGAGGAAAGCTGGAGTTATCTTGATCTCCAGATGAGGAGGTGTTTGCTCGCGGAGTTCCCGGGGAAGGCTCTTTGCCTTGGATCTTGCTCACTCTCTCCTTCCGGCCCCTGATAAAGAGTCCCAAACACAGGGCCGTAAAGGTGGCCATAAAAACGGAGAAGAGATGCTGGTGCAGCTGCTTATCAAAGCGCATTGCGGACGCCCGCCAGGTCTCCCTACTTCAAGTTTATTTCTCCTCCTCTGCTTTCTCTCAGAAGGTGTCTCGTAAACAGCTAAGAGGGTCATTTATAAATGTCTCTCTGCCTTTCCTTCTCAGCACGGGTGCTACCACTTTGCTTTCTCACTTCCTCCAGGTACAGAGATGGTAAAGAAATGGTCCAGGCATGGAGCAGGGTGACCTTTTCCTCCCTTCTCCCAGGTACCAGCAGAAATGGAAGCTGGAGGGATACCGTATCTCCAGATAGGGGCGAGGCTCCTAAAGGTGAGTGATAGTGACACCTTGACCCTGGTTCTGCCACCATCCTCGTCCAGCTCCCATCATATTGGTGGGGGAGGGGGTTGAGCTGACCTCTGGGGAGGGGACACCTTGGCGTGGGCTGGCCTCGGTAGTTAACCCACATCACAGAATCAGTCTTAGGACGTCAAGGCTGAATGGACTTTAGAGATTGCCTTGTGCGAGCCTCTTGTTATTCCAGTGATGCCCAGTGGCAGGGGTCACTTTCCTGAGGTCTCACAGTAGATTTGAAGTGGAACCAGGAGCAGAACCTGGTCTCTTGCCTCCTCACAGCCTTGTAACCAGAACAGCAATAATCCCTTCTGCTGTGGAGCAGGTTTCAGGATGCAAAAGGTCCCCGTTTTGCCTGATCTTTGCAGTGACTCTTTGGGCAAAGCATATTATTTCCATTTTACAGGTAAGAGTAGTGGGTGCTCCTTGGTGCTGGGTGCCTGGGGTCATAGAGCTCGCCTGGGGCCTCTGTTGACCACGACACAGCTGTGTTCACTCTTTGCTTCTCTGTTCTTACGGAGTTTTCCTTGTTGCATTTCTTCTCATTCATTTTCTAGAGATGCTCATGGGACATAATCTAAACACAGCCCTCAACACCCTCGTCCCCCCGCCCTAACCTCCTGAAATGGCAAGCCCACAGCTTCATAGGCATGAGATGAAACAGAAGGGGGGGTTCTTCCCTGGGCCTCTGTCTCACTTTCCAGAGGGTGTTTGGTCTCCTTCCACATGGGAGGCTCATGGCTGGGTTGAGCAAGTCCCCCAAAATGGTGAGAGGCACTGGAGACTCTGGGTGAGGCTGACAGGGTCCCAGGTTGAAGATGGGTGGGTGGGTTGGGATGGTCAGAGTGGGGATAGTAGGGGCCCTGGTTGTGGGAGCCTGAACTTGGCCTGAGTTCTGTGTTTCCCTGGCAGCAGCCCAGTGCTTGGCATGGAGGAAGCACTTAAGAAATGCAGATTGCATAAATTAGCCCAGCCTCGGGTAGCCACGGTAACTGCACCTGCCTTGATCACAGAGTGGCTTCCTCTCTGTTATATCACTTTTTATTAAAAGATACCTATGAATTATATCTATTTAGAACCTCCACCCACTCCTCTGCCCTAATCAAGTAGGAGTATTTCCATGTTGGTGGCTTCTCAACCCAGCACTGCTTGGAGGTTTTTGCTCATGGCTCATCCATCTCTGGTACGAGGTGGGAACTCATTCTGCATTTCTGCACTTGCTAAGCTACCGCTTCCTTTCCTATGGCCTGATTTAATATGTAAACGGTTCTACAGAAATTCAGGAGAATAGGTACTCCCTTCATTCAGGAGAAAACAAGAGTTAACACGGTAGGTGACTTTGCTGGAGTCACACAGAGAACTGGCTGCAAAGCCTGGGTTGTGATCCTGGCCTCAGTGTCTCTTCTTGCCCCTTGTTTCTTATTCTTTCCCAGTACAACTCACTGAGTGGTTAGGGGACGTGCAGGCTGCTGTGGTGGAGACCCTTGTGAGGCCATGTGCGGGAGGCTCTCTTGTCTGCCTGGTGCCTGTAATATATTTGAATTATCTCCGCAGATGAGCCCTGATTTAGCAAACAGTCTAGAGTAAACCTCAGCTTGAAGACAAATACAATTGACACTGGGCTTGAGTGGTTCAAAGGTTATTGGCACAAAGCTGTCGGCTTTGTTTAGCCGAGGGGCTGTATTTATGACGGGCGATACAGCAGTGCCATCCATAACCTCCCAGAGAGCGGGCTGACGTCGGACCAGAGACAGCCTATTTACACTGAGCCTGGAGTTTAGTTTCTCTGCTGGGAAATGTGAAGGCAATTCGATTCTTGGCCAACTTGCTTTATGGGTTGCTGGCTTAGGGCTGGTGTCATAATTTGGGTCATTGGTTAACCTTGCTGGGGATGGATAGTGCCACTTGAGGGGGCATTTTCTGGTTGTGTGTGTGCAGCAGGGTGAGCTAAGGGATGAAGAGGAGGTAGGGGAGGTCCTCAGGGCTGTTTGAAGGACCTGATCAGTGGGTTTCACTTTGATGCTTAACTTAAGGGCCACATACACTGAAGAGGCAGCAACTCCGAGTCCCTGGGTCCAGGGACTTGAGTACTTCCCATGTCTCCTGGATGCTGATGATAATTGGGGAAAAGGAACTGTGGGCCAGGCTTGCACTGAAAATATGCATGCTGCTGCAGTGCTACATAGGCGGGCTTTATAGACACTAAATTCTCTTAGAGAGGGATTATCCCAGAAATGAGCAAACTGTGGCTCTAAGGAGGCATGACCAGAGTGGACAGAGGTATGTGGGGTGGTGGCCAGAGGCTGGCCTGTGGTTGGCTTTTTGGAAAGGAGGAGGCAGGCAGTATCAGGGCCCTGAAACGTGCTTCTCTTGTGACCCCTTCATTCCACCACTTGGAATCCATCCTGAGGAAATCATCACAGAAAGATGTGGACAAAGATTCATACGTCTAAATGTTCACTGCAATGCTATTTATAATAGCACAGAAGAGGAAACAACTTAAATGTTCAACAATGGGGGATTTTTATTACATTAATTATGGCATATTAATAAAATGTAACATTGTACTTTGATTCAAATTGATGCATATGAAGAACGTTTAATGATTTGTCAAAATAATTCTAACTAGGGGAAAGGAATATTTTACAAGTTGTCTGTAAAGTGTGTTTTTCTGTTGTGCAAACAATCTAAGAAGGAGGAATCTATGAAGGAGCAGAATGTAAATGGAGGTTAGCTCAGTGGTAGGACTGTTATTTTTAAAATTCTCTTATCTCTTTGTGAAATATATTTAAGTTTCTATTAGAGATATGTATTACTTTTCACCCTCAAGAACAATTATTAAATGAATAAACAAAAATCCAATTTCATGCCCCTTTGGTGGTTCCTGCCCTTCTCTAGGCCTCAGTTTCCCTGGGCACGGAGGGGACCCTGGGCTGCTCCTGTTCTGCCCTGGCTCTAGACCTGGGCTGGGAGGAATGACCCTTTGAGGCAGTGCTGGCAAACTGCTCATGATCACCGTGTCCTGGTTCTAATGGGTCACCTAATTTTAGTGCCTGCTGGCGCAGCTGCCTAAGTGTGGCCCCTGCTGCCAGGCAGATGGTCATGGTGGCATTGGCAGGGTTGGCAGCATCTCTGCCAGGCTGGTGAGGTCAGAGCACAGCTTGGGACTCAGCTAGGTAAGTCATAGAGCCATGGGGAAAATCTCAAGTGTCCATGACACAGAACACCACAACCTGTATTTGAAAGAAATCTACTAGCCAGGATCCCTGGACTGAGCAGAAGGAAAGGGGGCACCATTGCGGAGTGAGGGAGAGGAAGGAGTGCAGGCTCTAAGAGCTGAGATGTCAGTTTGCTGGAATTCCAGAGGCCAGCCTGCCAGCAGGGCCTTCCAATGTGGGGCTTGAACTTGTCTCTCAGCTCAATTCCATCTGTCAATTGGGGACTTGTATGGAGACATGAACATTTCCCCAAAAGGTCTTGGCTGAGGGCTTCTTAAATAGCAGGCAGCTGCAGGCACCATGTCCTTAATCAGAATAGCCAGGAGTATGTGGTCTCCAGGGGTGTGAACTTGAGAACATTTCTGCTGGGAAGAAAATTCAAGGGCAAATGAAGAGCAGAGCTCAGCTGATGAGGGAAGACAGTGTTACCGTGGCCTCCTTCCTGATCTCCTGTCTTCAGCCTGTGTCACCTGCTTTGTGGGTCAAGCCATCTTTCTAAACCCAGTTCTTACTTGTCAATCCCCCTCTGACTTGGCTCTGCAGAGCCTGTGAATAAAGCCAAGACCCTGAGGATGGCATTAAAGACCTTTGCCCAACTTGGCTGCAACCTACTTTCCTGCTTTTATGCTCACATACTCCCTGCTCTAGCTAAACCATATCCTGTCCCTTCTTTATCCTGGAACATACCATAAATTCTTGATTCCCTGAGAATACCATAAATACTCTTCTTCTACTCATTTAGTCACTAGCTGTTTAGGGAACACCTGCTATGGTCTGGGCAAGACTGGTAAAACCCTATTCAACCCTCAAAACCCAAATGTCTTTTGGTCTGACATGCCTTTACCAGCATGACATCCCAGGTTACCCCTCCACTGATGATGATGTCTTATTTCTCATATTCTTGGAGTGTTGTGTCTGCTTTCCCCACTGGGCCTCGGTAACTGTCCTCTGTGTTCCTGGCACTAGGCATAACTCTCTGTAAATAGCTGTTGGGTGTTGTCACGCAGAGAAGAGCCATTAGTGAATGCCGACAAAGCAAATGGGAGGATCTATTCCCTGCAGTTGTAAGGACATGGGATAATGATAGCAAATGGTGTCAACTTACACTTATCAGGCATGTACCATGTACCAGGCACCACACCAAGTGCTTTCCATGTATTAACCCATCTAATCCTCCCCAACCCTAGAGTTAGGTGTGGTTTAGAGGAGAAAACTCAGGCTGAGGAAAGCTAAGTCCCTGGTTCAGGCTCACGCAGCCAGTAAGCAGATGAGCTGGGTGGCTTAAAACAGCAGAAGTGTGTTCTCTGACAAGCTAGGAGCCCAAGATCAAGGTGTCGGCAGGGTTGGCTCCTTCCTCTCCGGAGGCTGAGGGAGAATGTGCTCCACACCTCTCCCCTAGCCTCAGGTGACAGCCAGCAGCTGGGGCTTTCCCTGGCTTGTAGCCGCATCATGCTGCTTGGTGCCTCCCACTTCATGTGGTGCGCTCTTTGTGTCTGTGTCCACATTTCCCTTTTCTCATAAGGACACCAGTCATGTTGGACTAAGGGCCCACCCTGCTCCAAAATAACCTCATCTTAACTCATTACATCTGCAACGACCCTATTTCCAAATAAGGTCACCTTCTGAGGTACTGGGGGGTTAGGACTTCAACATGACTTTTTTGGGGGACACAATTCAACCTCCTTGAGGGAAATGCTTGGGAGCTGCTTTGTGGAATTGCTGGACTTGTGGCACTATTGCCCCTTTTTCTTGATGGGAGCCCACCCAGGCCCCGGCTGGAGGGGCTTGCTGGCATGGCCTCGCAGCTCTGGGCAGGCCTTGGGAGAGACAGGATGATCAAAGATGGCTGAGGGGGCTGGGGGCACAGCTGAGTCTCCAGTTGCCTCTCCTCCTGCCTTTCCTCTTAGAAATGCAAATGGCCTCTGTGCAGGAATCCTTTTAAGGGATGAAAGCAGTTTTTAAAAAGACATTAATCTCCTCACTCGCTTCCTTCTGATGGCTGGAGATGAGTGACAAGCCTCTTAATTGAAGATGCTGGGGCTGATAATTCGGCAGTAGCCTCGGGAGGGATGTCTTGGGCTGTGAATCACCGTGCACTACACAGATCGGAGTGTCTCCCTGATGGTATCTCCCAGGCCCTCGGAGCCTCTTGCTGGCGCAGGAGACACGCATGCGTGTGAAGGCTTGCGTTGAGCCGGTTGTCAGCATGCGGCTTCCTGGCCCAAGGAGTCTACACAGATCGGAGTGTCTCCCTGATGGTATCTCCCAGGCCCTCGGAGCCTCTTGCTGGCGCAGGAGACGC
Organism: Galeopterus variegatus; assembly: GCF_000696425.1. Lineage (NCBI taxonomy): Eukaryota > Metazoa > Chordata > Mammalia > Dermoptera > Cynocephalidae > Galeopterus > Galeopterus variegatus. The sequence continues at coordinate 61,558 of NW_007729304.1, forward strand.
GCATGCGTGTGAAGGCTTGCGTTGAGCCGGTTGTCAGCATGCGGCTTCCTGGCCCAAGGAGGTTTTGTGGGGATCAGCTGTTGCAGTAGACAGCAGCATTGAGTGCCTACTGTGTGCAGGCACCCTGCTAGGGCCTGGGATGAGAGTAGGGTCTGGTGCATAGATGTTTGATTATTAGAGTACTAGTCCGTTGAATGGCAACATGAAAGGCTCAGGGTAGGAGCCTCGGGTGCCTAGAGCAAGCCACGCGGAGGACCCCGCCGTGCCCGTCTTCACATCCTCCCTCGTGCAACTTCCCGAGCATGCTCAGAGGGCACGAGCAGCTCCCAGCTCACCGCCAGCCTCTGCTGGGGTGCTGCTGGTGAGAGTGGGTTCTCAGGAGAGACTTGACCTTTCTGTTGTAAACACCCCATCCCCGGCATTTGTGCAAGTACATTCGCCCCTTGGTACACAAGGGGGATTGGTTTCGGGACGCCTGTGGATACCAAAATCTGCTGATGCTTTTATATAAAATGGCATAGTGTTTGCATATAACCTATGCACATCTCCCGTATAGTTTAAATAATCTCTAGGTTACTTATCGTACCTAATACGAGGGTACGTCAAAAAGTTTGGGAAAAACGGAATTAAAGGATAATACAAATCTTTCCATGAACTTTTTGAAGACCATCTCGTACAGTGTAAATACTATATAGTTATTATACTGTATTGTTATTTTATTTGTATTATTTTTATTGTTGTATTGTTATTTTTTATTGCCTTTTTTTCTCTGAATATTTTTGATCCGCAGTTGGTTGATTCCACAGGTGTGGAATCCACAGATACGGAGGGCTGACTGCACATTTGGATCCTCTACCCTAGGCTGATCCCCTATGCAGGCTGTGTGAGCACACAAGCAGCAGTGAGCAGAGAGAAAGTCAAGAGACCCTGGGGAGCCCCTGACCCCCACCCCGCCCCATTCATTGGCCCTGATATCCAAGGCCTGGCTAGGGTTGCTAGCACCTCGGACAGGTCTGGCCCTGATCTGGGCTGGATCTGAGGAGAGAGATGAGTGAGAGCCCTCTCCAGTCCAGCCCTACCCAGAACACTTCCAGTGTGGGTGTTTAGGGGCCCCTGAAAGTGCAGCCCTCAGACGGGATGTGTCCTACAGGCAGTGTGCTGAGAGGCTAGGGAAGTGGTTTGGGGTTATACTCGTGCATGTGTGTGTAGGTAGGTAGGTAGGGGGTATTCACTAATTCATTCACTCATCCATCCATTTATTCATTCAGAAGTGCCAGTCACCATGTTTGACTGGTGGTTCCACGGTGGAAATAGAACTGACATGGTCCCCACCCTCATGGGCTCACAGTCTATAGAGGGAGGCAGACAAGGATCCAGCAATCACACCAATAGACACAAAAGTTCTGATGCTGCTGGAAGAGGGGAGGGGACTGTCTGCTGCGTTTGTCACTGGTTTGTAACTTTTTCCTTCACACCAAGTTATTCACACTTTCTACTTATCTGTAGACCCCTTGTTGAAGTGACCTCTGGTTCGTATGATAGCAGAATGGCTGGGGTGTTCCAGATGCCTGTTCACTTATCCTTCAAATCATGTCCTTAAGTCCTCAGTTGGCCTCAGGGTTCTGAAGAACACAGTTTGGACATCACTGCAGTAAGTATTGGGGAGCTAGCAAAAGCCTTGCAGCAGGGCAGAGAGATGTTGAAACTGCTGTTTCAGGAGGATGCGTGTGGCAGGGTGGTCTTGGATGGACTGTGGCAGGGAAGAGAAGCTGGGTTGTCCAAACCCCTGCAGATGGTGGAGGGGCTGATGGCAAAAGGCTCTGCTATGGAGAGCAGACCTGCCTGGGGGCCCTGAGGAAGGGGCGGGGGCCAGGGCTACCTGTGGGCACGGGCTAGTCTAAGCACAATCTCTGGCACTTACTTTGAGAGCAGGCTGCATCAGTCACAGAGCTGAGTTCCTTAAGCAACCTCCCAAGGGCAGGCCTTTCCCTCAAGAAGGTTGGGGAGGTGGAGGGTAGCCGAGGTCTCTGGGACAGTATTAGTTTCTTATTGCTGCTGTAACAAATTACCATGAATTCAGGGGCTTAAAACAACATATATTTATTATCTTCCAATTCTGTGAGTCAGGAGTCTGACATGGCCTCACTGGGTTACGAGCAGGGTCTCAGCAGGTCTGTGCTCCATCTGGAGGCTCTAGGGGAGAATCCGTTTTCTTGCCTTTCCTGGCTTCTAGAGGCTGCTTGCATTGCCTGGCTTGTGGCCCCTTCCTCCATCTTTAGAGCCAGCAACATTGCACTTCTCTGACCCTCCTTCCATCCCCACATCTCCCTCTGACCACAGCTGGGAAAGGCTCCCCACTTTTTTTTTTTTTTTTTCCTTTTTGAGACTGGCCGCACCACGCTCAGCCAGTGAGTGCTGTGAGCGCACCGGTCATCCCTATATAGGATCTGAGTGCGCCACGGGCTCGGCCCAAGGCTCCCCACGTTTAAGGGCTTACATGATTACATTGGGCCCATTAAGTTAATTCAGGATAATTTCCCTATCTCAAGACCCTTAAAAGTTAATCACATCTGCAAAGGCCCCTTTTGTTGTGTAAGGTACCTAATGGCAGGTTCTGGGGATTGGGATGTGGGTATCTTTGCTGGGGATGGTGGGGCATCATTTTGCCTACCACAGATGCCCGGGCGTCCCCACAGCCAGGGACAGGGAAGCATGTGACTTCTCTTGGGCCTCCAGGGTGTGAGGTCCCCATAAGACCTGAACCCATGGAACCCCCTCACTAGAACTGGGTGTGGAGAGTGCTCTGCAGATAGATGCCTCACCGTACCTCACCTGGGTCTCCTCCTATCCCTAGACGCTGTTTGCTGCAGTTCCCCAAGCGTGTCAGGGCCCCTCTTGCTTCCAGGCTTTGTACACATTTCCTCTGCCTGGAAAACCCCCCATCTTCCACCTCACCCTCATCCCAAATTGGTGAAAACCTGCTTGTCCCTGTTTAACACCCCTGGAAAGCCTCTGTTCCTACCCCCCTCTCCTGCTTCTGGCCGGGTTAGGTACCTCCCCTTCCTGCTCTGTGTTGTAAACCGGGTAGGAAGGCGACAGTGATTGGGTGGTCAGGAGAGGAGGGGCTGGGGACATGGCCATCTCGGTTTTTCTTAGGTGTGAGTGTGGGTGAGCTGAGGAGGTCGTGCTGGTGAGGGCTTCTCCTTTGTTCGGGTAGGAAGGCGACAGTGATTGGGTGGTCAGGAGAGGAGGGGCTGGGGACATGGCCATCTCGGTTTTCTTAGGTGTGAGTGTGGGTGAGCTGAGGAGGTCGTGCTGGTGAGGGCTTCTCCTTTGTGAATCCTCCACTCCTCGAGGGGTTGGAGGCCCTGTCCCTGAGCGTCTGGCTGCCCAGACTGAAGACACCTTCCTGCTGGGGTCAGGGGAGGCCAAGGGGCATAAACTGCTGAGCTGAGGACAGGAGAGGAGGCTTGCAGAGCTGGGTTCCCAGCAGCCAGCCCTGGCAGCTGTGTGTGTATCCGGGTCGCGGGGGAGCTGTGTCGTGTTGGCTGTCTGACTGCAAGCTGTGTTGGCAGGGCCTGGGCTCCTGGGCCTGATGCTCAGTATGCTGTCAGCACTCAGCAAACAATAAATAATAATAATATCTCCAGCATGTTCAGGGAGCTGTGGAGAGGGAACACAGAAAACATGTGTTCTGCCTCGTGGCGGGTGCCGGGAGCTGAAGTCTGTTCAGCGCCACTCTTTGGGTGGGATCTGGGGGAGCCAAACTCCCTCCCCCCAGCTGCAGCTTGGGACAGGAGAAGGGCGAGCCAGCAGCCAGGGCCTATGCCGGGCTCAGGGGGCTCAGGGAGGGTTGTCTGGGGTCTTCTTGAACTGCCCTTCATAAAGAGCCTGGATTGTCCTCAGGTGCCCTCTGGGATTTGAAGGTGGTCAGACTTGGGCTTAAATCCTGGATCTGCCATTTTGGACAAGTCACAGACTCTCAAAGCCCTCTCAGTTTTCTCACTTATAAAGTGGGAGGGTACGGCAACCATTAGAGCAGGTGCAAATGGTTAGTAGTGCTGGCATTGTGGCTCAGTTGGCCATGTCTCTGGACCTCAGTGTGAGGCCTGAGTTTGGTCCTGTGGAGAAAGATCATGAGGGGCAGGACTGGGTGGGTGGCCAGCACTAGCACAGGGTCTGGGGAAGGATTCTGAAGATGCTTTGTGTGCTACAAATTGCCCCAGTGCAGCTGGTGCTCATTACTGTTTGTTGATTGACTAAGAGACTCAGGAGCTTTCATGGGGCAGCAGATGGAGATTGAGCACTTGGTGTTGAAGTGCTTTGGGGACTCTGTGGCATGGGTGAAGTGCCCTTGGCGCCAGGTGGTAGGACCAGGTGGAAAAGCTGAGTCAGGCTGAGACAGCAGGGGCTTGGGAAGAGCCCTTGGCACAGTCCCCTGTGCCCGCCGTCTCTCCCTGCCCTGCTTCCTCAGGGGGGTGGGAGGAGCTGGAGATCCACTGAAGGAGCTTGGGGAAGTGGAGTGCAGCTCTCTATCCAGCAAGGCTGTTTTCCCCACCTGCTCAGCCCATGGAGCAGGACTGGAGCCTCACGCCTCCCTGAGAGGGTACAGCAAGGCACCCTAAATTTGCCTTTGTGACCGCAGCACTCTGGGTGAGTAAGTCTCAGGGGAGCAGACGTCCAGGTGGCCCCTTTTGAGGGCAGAAGCCATGGGGTCTGCTCAGTCTCTTTGTGAGGACGAAGCTTCAAGCATCCTCCTTTCCAGGGGACTTGTAACTCCTTTTCTACTCACTCCTAGTTTCTCTCAATGGACTGTTGTCCCTACTTACCACGAGCCTCCTGCCTCCTGCCCTGAGGTTCTGGCTCCTCACGGGTGGGACAGGGAGGCCTAGGCGCCGTCCCCTCTGGCCTGGTTCAGCACAGTGCCACAGGGGATGGGCCACTTGTCAAATGCTGTTGTTTAATTTTCTTCGCTCAGACTCTGCTTGTTCCAGCACCCTGACACGACACGGGTGTTAACCGAGCATCAGGGACTATAATTATCGGGGGTTGAGAGACAAGAATCTCCTGGTGGTGGAGCAGCTGCAGTCAGGAGCTGCCGCCTGATCTGTCCCCAGAGAGGAGCCGCTGCAGTCTGACTCGTGTCTGAGGAGCCGCCAGGGTTCATGCCCTTCACCCTCGCATTTGTTTGACTGCAGCCCCACAGGATTTCACCCTCCACGAGGGACCTGTGTGGCTTCTCTTGGTGCGACAGATATGTGGATGTTATTCATACGGTGTGGCTGGCATTGCTCATGAGCATCTGAGAGGAAGGGCAGGCACCTTGTGTGGTCTCGCAGCTGCTGCGCAGGGAAGCGCGCTCTGACTGTGTGGGTGCTGAGGAGGGGCTTTACTTAGGACAAATGCAGAGTTCTGCGTGTGGATTCAGGAAATCAGTCCCCTCCAGTCACAGTCCATAGTGGCACAGGCCAGGCTCAGCAGCAAGGGTTTTGGCTACGAAGTTGGGGTCAACCAGTCACATGCTATGTTTGCTTAAAAAACATCTATGAGGGCCACCTCCATAGGCATGAACAGACGTTTAGTGTCTTGGTTGGGTGAGGGGACCGGGTGTTCTCCTGGTGGTGTGGTCCTCCTTGTGAGAGGCATGGGCAGCCCAGAGCCATGAGAGGTTGGGCACCTTGTCATGTGGGGGATGCTCTTGGATCTGGGCATGGTCTGGGAAGGGACACCTACCTGTGTTCAGGTGTGGGAAGGGCACATGTGAGGGCAGCAGACAGCTGGGCTCAGCTCTGGGGAGGAAGGGCTGTGTTCAGCCACTGAGAGTCAGCTGACCAGAATGGAGAGGGTTGAGTTGTCAGGGATTGAGTTGCTGGCCATTGGGGTTCCTGTCAGGCACAGGTAGGGTGGCCACTGTTGACACACGAGAGGTGATTCCTGCCTGGAGAGGGGCTTGGGCTAGATCTCTTTCCTTAGCCCTGAGCCTAGTCCTGGCTTTGCCACTAACTGCCACCTGCCTTCCAGGTAGGTCTCTTTCTGTCTCTGTGCCTCTGTGTTCCTGCCTGGGGTAGGGTCCTCTTGGATTTTGTCCTGTGGATGGTATAAGGGGCATGGGGAGTGGGGTGCAGATGGGGGCTCTGGGAGCCTCTGGGTACAGGATGCAGGCATGGGATGTGGCACACTGAGTGGGGTGCTGCAGAGCCTGTGGAAGGCAGTATTTAAGGATGGAGCACTTTCTCCGAAGACTTCTGGCTCCCCATTGAGACGCTGTGGACTTGGAAATGTGACGTTCCAGTGCACGTCTGCAAAGCTGGGGCTGGAGCTGGGACCTGGGAATATGGGAGCCACCTGAGTTTACAGGGTTGGGGGAGGTGGAGGCCCAGCTCCCACACACTGGCATTGGCTTGAATGCACGGTAGGCCCTTTCTCGGTCAGCATGCTCAGTGGGCTCTGCCAGTGGCACAGCTCCAGCTGTAATTTCTGGGAGCCAAAGATGGGCTCTCTGAGGGTGCCCTGGCGATCTGGGCTTGCTCGGGGCAAAAGGGCGGGGCCTGGAGAGGAAGGAGAAACCGGAGCTCACAGAGAGCATCAAAGGGCTGGTGCGAGGTTTATTGGGGCCTTTACTGCCCTAGTTTTCATTATTTACACCCCGTGGGTTCTAGGAGCTCCTGTTAAATGTGTAATAAATATAAAAATATTTTACAGGCCAGTGAAAATTCCACAGCAAAAATAGCTCTATAAAGAGGGATTTCACCCGCTCTGCCCGCTGCCGAAGTCTGGGTGGCATTCTTCTGAACCTGTTGGCTGGCAGCAAGGCCAGGAGGTGGCTGGGTTCCCCAGGCCATGGGGGGCATGGGCTGGGTGTTTAATTAGCCCCTTTACCAGCCTGTGAATGAGTTGCTCCGCCTATGGCTGAGCCTGCCAGCTCTCTCAGCTGGCAATGTGTGAGAGTAGGCTGGAGTTGGGCCTGGGTCCCAGGTTGGGCCGTGGAGGTCTGGGGACCAGTGGGAGGGAGCAGGCTAGAGCTGTTCTCCTGGCACCTTCCTGCCCTCGCTGGGCTATTTGAGGTGTGGCCAGGGGACAGGAAGGAAGACTGGGGTTGAAAAGACATTATAGAGCAGTGATTTGGGCTCTGGGGTCAGACCACCTGGATTCAAATCCCACCTCTATCACTTAGCAGCTGTGTGACCTTGAGCAGATGTCTTGCCCTTTCTGTGCCTTACATTCCTCCTTTGTAAAATCCTATCTCACATGAATGTTGTGAACCTGCTCTAATTTAGGATGACGCCTCCCACCCTCCCCCGCATCTCCTGTCTGGACCCATCTCCCACAGGCCTTGGCCCATTCTGTTGGAGTCCCTGAGATCCCTGAACCTGCTACCTTTTGGAGGCGGACACTTCTAGGACTCTCACACACTGATTTCATTCCTGCTTTTTCTGATTTCCCCGTCTCTTTGCGTCCTGGCTCTCACAAGAACCCCAAGTGGGGACTGGTGATAACTGGGAATGGGGTGGCGAAGAGTGGAGGCAGTACATTTACCGCCACGTGGCAGTGGCTATGCCCTGAGACCCAGGGTTAGGGTGAGGAGAGGACTGCAGAAAGCCAGCCTTCCTATGGCCACTCTGTGAAGACCAGCTGGTTTACCGCCACGTGGCAGTGGCTATGCCCTGAGACCCAGGGGTAGGGTGAGGAGAGGACTGCAGAAAGCCAGCCTTCCTATGGCCACTCTGTGAAGACCAGCTGCCCCAGCAAGGCCCTTCAGCAGGGGGAGCGGGGACGATGGTGGTGAGGAGGACAATGCGACAGCCAGTATCCACCAGCCTGGGCGGAGGCTGGGCTCTGTGCATAGGCTTTACATACACACAGTCCTAGGCGGCAGGTGCTACTGGGATTCCCGTTTTAGAGATGAGAACACTGAGGCCAAGGAGAGCTAGTGACATTCCGAATGTGATGCAGCAAGGAAGTAGTGGGATGGAAACTGAAGCCACCAGGCCCTCACCACGGGGCTGCCTGCCTGCCTCTAGGCCTGGCAGCACAGGTGCAGGGATGTTTTCCTGGGGCTCTGCCCTCCCCCAGCAATGCCAGGCCTCCTGCTTCCCCGCCTCCTGGATGCTCTGACTCTTCCTTGCTTCTCAGGAAAGCAAACAGGGAAGCCAGCTGTGAAAGGGAATTGTTACAGGAATCTCCTTAAATCTTCTCTAAATCTATAGAAATGGTAAATTGCTCCCAAAGTTTGGTACTTAGTTTTAGCCACAGATTGGAGACACATACATGAGAGCCAGAGCCTCCTAATTAAAAGGAGCCCAGAGTGAAAGGCACATGTGTGTTTTGAGTGGGTGCTCTCCCGCCTCCTTCCTTCCCTCTGAGGCAGGGGTTACACTGGGGACCATTGTATAGAGGGGCAAACAGAGGCCCCAGGAGGTTGTTTTATTGCTAATGTCACAGGGGAGGAATGGCGGTTTGCTGCAATCTCCAGTAGATGGGGTTCATGTGGCAGCTGTGGTGCCGCCTTGGCTCTGGGTGGTCTGGACCCCAGGCTAGAGTTCACTGGCCCAGAGAGCTCCCCTCTCTGCCAGTGCAGCCAGTGGTGTGGACGTTGGAGGATGGCAGTGAGGAGTGCTGGCTGTGTGGCCCCAGCAAGTCTCTGCTCCTTGGGCTTGGTGTGCCTGCCACAGCCTGGTGCCCACTGGGCACTGACCACAGTGACAAATGGCACAGGTGCAGCGTGGGGACCTCAGCAGTTCCGGAGTGCAGGGAGGGTCTCAAGGCTGCCAGTTGGTGGGCACATCAAAGGCGGCATGGGTGAGGGCCTCCAGTGGGGCTCAGGGGCTGAGGGGTCTGAGCCCCCTCAGTGTGGGGGTCTTCCCTTCTCCATGGACCCTGCCACTGGTCCAGAGGCCTCTTGCTCAAATTCGCTCTCCAGGCCCTGTTCTGTCCATCCTGGAGGCTGGCAGGTGTGCAGCATCACTGTGTTTGTGGGGCCACAGGGCAGGAGGGGCAAGACATATTTCCAACTCGACATCTTTCTGTCCTCTTGGCCTAACCTGCTTCTTCATGGTGGGCAGGGGTAAGGCTGGGAGACCCTTCCCTTCTGGCCTGCTTCGCTCTCTCCCTTTGGCCAACACATGCCTTTGGAACCACACACCTCAGTGTGAGACATTGTGCTTCTATTGCTGTGAGCAAACCAGGCCAGATCCTTACAGGGGATCCTAGTTGGGATTCCTGTCTTTCCCTCTGGGTGTATGGGCTAGGACTGGGGGCATTATAGAGCATCGGGGTGAAATTGCCCAAACAGAGCACCCAGTCCTCAGTGATGATGGCCTTTGCCCACTCCCTCCACCCTTGGGCCAGCACATCTCCACAGAGGGGCCACAGGAGAGGTAGCATAGGTCTCTCTGAGGCTTGTTGTCCAACATCTTTAGGAGTTGACCGTAGGTATTTCCAGATGTGGTTTGGGAGGGCCATGACCCACCCGAGACGGGGTTGGGGGATGCAGGTGATCAGCTTAGTGTGAGAGCTACCCTCATCCAGTCGTGGTCTCTGCCTCACCCTGCTCGGGCTGCTAAGGGAGGAAGGTACCACTGCCATTCTGGGCCTTGGCAGTCTGGAATGGACCTCAGCTATTTGCAGAGTAGGCTTTCTGTGGCTCGAGTCTCTTTGTCCAGTGGAGATAGTGGCCACATTTCTTCCCCAACAATGCAACTCCCCGTTGCTCTTCCCAGGACAAGGTTTTGTACCCTCAACCTAGAGCATGCTGAGGTGAGGTCGTGGCCCCGCAGAGTGGAGGTTTCCAGAGTAAGTCTGGGCTTACTCTGCCCAGATGACCTGGCCTTTGGTTGCAGAGAGGACGGCAATATGAGCTGTGATGGCCATCTTCTGGGGCCATGACTGTGATGCAGAGGAAGTCTGCGCTGGGAAAGAGGGTCACAGCGGCTGGCCAGCTTCTTTGCTGTACGAGAAGGCCATCATTTGCAAGGTATTGTGGACGTAGTCTCAGAACTTCACACAGGTCATGACTGCTGAACACTGCTCACCTCCTCTGTTTCTCGTGGTAGCTGCCAGAGGCTCACTCCTCTCGGTTCCGGGTGTTGCTTGCAATGGCATCTCTGCTCTGAGGATGCAGACTTGGCCTCAGTGTCAGGCAGTCTTTAATCCGTCCTTTGTGTCATCACTGACTGGGGTGAGAGTTCATGAGAGAAGAGAGTACCCGGGCTATGTAATCAAGTCGCAAGCTTGGCACAGAGACCTTTTATGCACGTATCCCATTTGCTGTCTTTTCCAGGCCATTGTTCCTGGCCTGGGCCCATAGGCTACTTACGAGGTGTGGGGCTCTGTGGTGGTTCAGGGGGCCCCGGCTGGTGGTGCTGAGTTGAGCCTGCTCCTGGGTCTGCTGGCTGGGCTGGGAGGGGATGTTGCCCACCTGCTGGGGTGGCCTCAATGATGGCTCTGCTGTGAGGAGGCAGGCCAGAGGGCCCCTGTGGGGGCTGCCCGGGAAGGGGGGCATGGGAGTACAGGGCAGTGGGGGGTCATCACTGGGGGAAATGTCTGAATTCTCCTGAGCACTCTCAGGCTGGGCTGGCCACTGGGGCGGCTGCAGCAACCCATGGAGAAGAAAGACGGAGTGAGGAAAAGGGCTTCTGCAGCTCCGGTAGATGGGAGGAAGTGCGTTCTGAGGATGTGGCTCTCTCTTTGGATCGTGGTGTGGTTCCCAGAAGTGCTGTGAAGTTCTTGCTATTGAACACACTGCACTGAGCCTCTCTTGGGACTTTGTGGTCCTGGTCCTCAGGTCCTGGTCCCCTCCTCTCCAGGAGACTCTCTTGTTCCCTAAAGGCAGTTGCAGAGGTTGAACATTAGACTTGTAATCAACAGCATATCAAAGACAAGGAGCCCACCAAGCCCAACCCCTGTCATGGTGAGTTACAGTGGTAAGACGTGGACCCCAGCTTTTCAGATGGGTGTGATGTGCTGTCCACAGTTGTGATGCGAGGGTAACCCCAGAACCACGAGTATGTGCAGCGCACCGAGGACAGCTCCACTGGGGCTCAAATTTGGTTCCAAATGAATGTGTTAGTTGCCACATGTGTTATACTATACATTACCTACTGTTTTACTTGCCTTAGATTTTAGAATAGGTTTGATTGGATGGTTTGTCTGAATCCAGTCTCAAAAAAAGAGCATCCACAAAAATTTGAATGAATTTTTTTTCTTTTTTCTCAGAGTTGTCTCCAGTAAACAGGAGGTATTCAGGGTTATTACTATTGGTCCAAGCGTGCCTGAAGGGGAAGTAGATAGGAGATGCTGCCTGGAGATGCCCGCGACAGCTTCTCCACTGACGTTTCCCCTCCAGAAAAGTACTGAAGTAATAATAGCTAACATTACTGAGAGCCAGACTGCACTCCTGGGCCCTTGGTGTGTGTTATTTTAATTCCCAGACAACGTCTTGAGGTAGGGGCTATTAGCAAACCTATTTATAGGTGAGGAAACTGAGGCACAGAGAGGGTAAGTGACATGCTTCAGATCACAGAGCGAGGAGGCAATGGTCCAGGATTGGGAAGTGGGCAATCAGCTGCCAGACCCTCTCCCTGTCGCTACAAGGAAGTGCTGACCAGCATCCTCACCTGGTATATCCTGGTTATCCAGAGCCACACAGGAAGTGGCTCAGGTCCACATTCTGGACACGTCTGCCAGAATGGATGTCCTGCCAGACCCTCTCCCTGTCGCTACAAGGAAGTGCTGACCAGCATCCTCACCTGGTATATCCTGGTTACCCAGAGCCACACAGGAAGTGGCTCAGGTCCACATTCTGGACACGTCTGCCAGAATGGATGTCATGGCTCCAGTGAAGAAAGCCCAAGTGGACCTCTCTCTACCATGCCATCCACCCAGCCACCTGGCCCAGCTCTCCTTCCCTTTACCCTGGCTGCTTGTTTTTTGTGAAATCAGGTGCAGTGAGACAGTTCACTTACTTTGAGAAAGACTTTAGAGTAGAAACTCTGTTTCAAAAATGTGAACCCTTTGGGCAGTTGGGCCTCTACAATGTGCAGCAGGTATCCCTACTTAACGAAGTGACAGGCAACCGGCCCCCAGGCCAAATGCCAGGCATCAGCGGTGTCGTGGGGTGGCCCTGTGAACTGTCAGCCACATGGTGGGCAGCTGTGTGTGTCTCAGAGAAGAGCCACTACAGACAACAGCAGGCCCCACCAGGGAGCCTTGTGAGTGCTGGGTCCCACATGTGTGATCGCCTTGGCTGGAGTGGGCAAGCTCTGCCTGAGCTCTGTGGTCTGGGTGGGGACTCTGGTGTCCCTGAGCCAGGCATAGGGTCTTATTTAGGCCAAATGCCCCACAGGGCCCAGCCCAGGGTCATCTTGGGGCCTCAGTAAATGCTTGTTCTAGATGGTTCTTTTGGAGTTTAATGAAAAAGAAACTGGGCAATCCCCACTTGCACAGTGGCTAAGTTCTCAGTGCCCTTTGTTGGGCAGACCCCTTTCACCCTCACAATGGCCCAGCAAGAGCGCCCCACCTCACACACCCCACACCAGCTCACCCTGTTCCCTCTGGACACCTTTGCACATGCCACTCTTCCTGCCTCCCCACCCCCACCCTTTGGCCTGACTAATACCTACCTGGCCTTCAGCTCTCAACTGGGATGTCTCACCTCCAGGAACTTTCTCTGATCCCCTCCAGGTCTGTGTAGGGGTCCTTCCAACGGGGTCTCAAAGAATCAATGACCACATTGAGCAAAACAAGCAAACAGGCAGTTCCACCTCCCTCAGCGATAAGAACTGTCGTCCCTTCACTGTTGTGTCCCCAGCATCGGGGTCTCAAAGAATCAATGACCACATTGAGCAAAACAAGCAAATAGGCAGTTCCACCTCCCTCAGCGATAAGAACTGTCGTCCCTTCACTGTTGTGTCCCCAGCATGTTGTATGATAATAATGAGCGACAATAATGGTAATGATGATAATAAGCACTCAATAAACATCCGCCTGTGCCAGATCCTGGTCTTAGCATGTGGCAGCCATTTACTTATCTATTTCTCAAATCACCCTGTGAAGCAGCTATTCCACCTATCACCGTTGGGCACATAGGAAACAGGCGTAAAGTGTCTAATCTGCCCGTGATTATATTGCTAGCAAGGGCTGGGGCTGGGGTTGAAGCCCAGGCAGTCCTCCATCGGGGCTGCTCCTAGGCACTGTGCAAGACTGCCTCTCCTGGGTTGCTTTGGAAATGTTCATCAGTATCTAGTCATTCAACAAAGTATTTTTCTCCCCCATTGCTAAGGCTAAAGGGCGAGGGGCTTGCTAACATCATGTGACTGGTAGTGAACAGGGGTGGATCCAACCTATGCTGGACCACAAGCTCCAGTGGGCAGGGACTTGGACCACTTCGTCCTTCTATGTGTCGCTGGCTTTTGGCTTGGGGAATGAGGCATGGATGTACTGCAAAGAGATGTTTGGGTTGATGGCTGTCAGAGGTGGCTTTGGCAGGCAGACAGAGACAGTGGTACGGGGGTGTGAGGCAGAGAGTGGACCACAGCTGGGATGCTCTTGCACTCCTGTCTCTGGCCTTGTGGAGGTTGTGGGGAGGTGGTAAGTCTACCCCTCTGATGGGTCACTTTGGTCTGAGAGCATCGCTGTCTGGGAATGTCTGTGGGGATCTGGTGCTGGAGATTTCTGTGCAGCCCCCAGCAGGAAAGGAGGCGCCCATCTCAGAAGGTAAGGCTTTGTTTTCCCTGCAGCATGAGTGAGCTCCTTGTTGGCCTGGAGGCCCCTCCTGCCTGCCTGGGTGAGCAAACATGGACTCTGTAGGTGGTAGTGCAGTGGTGTGGCCTTTTGTTGGGCACACCTGGCTCAAACATCTCACGGGCTGGGAGTGACTCTGGCAGTCCCTCCTCTCTGCATAGCAGCACGGAGTCGTTCCGAACATTCTCGTTTGGGCTCTGACAGATGTGTCAGCTGCTGGCCGCACTCACAGGCAAAAGGCACGTTGAAAATAAGGTTTAAACCTGTTGCCTGCTGCCTTCCTGCCTGGCTGGGTCCTGCTGCCCTGGCCCCAGCTGCATGTCTATCCTCTGCCTGACTTAGCACCAATATCCAAGGCCCAGCTCACCACAGGCTTCTTGATAGGCCCCCTAGACACATAATAACACCCTGTGTTACACACTCTTTTCTCCACAGAAGTCCAGAGCCCTCTTTATTTTTATTTATTTATTTATTTTTCCTTTTTGTCTTTTTTCGTGACCGGTAACGGGATCGCAACCCTCGGTGTCGCGCCTGCACCGCACTCAACCAGTGAGCGGACCAGTCTCTATATGGGATCCGAACCCTCAGCAGGAGTGCCGCCGCACTCACAAGCACCGCACTCTTCTGAGTGCGCCACTGGGCCGGCCCCCAGAGCCCTCTTTAAATAGGAGTTAAAAAACTAGAGTCACCAGGTTAAGTCAGTAACATCAAATGCCCTGTGGGGGACACTGACCACAGCAAGCTTGGTTTTTCTCATCATTTGTGCCAAGGTCAGCAGCAAGCCAGAAACAGGGCAGATCAAAGATTGCTGTCATTGGCCCTTGAGCCCAGAATTGAGAAATCCATAATTAAGCTGTTCAATGAAATTATTTTCAATAATTCTCTTTTGTACTAATAAGCTACATCACCTTCTGAAAACTCAAGCCTTGTTCACCTTGGGCTTGTTATTAAAATAATAATTGGAGGTATCTCCTCTTTGTAAACTAGCAGCACAATGGCTGTTAAATAGAAAAGGGAACTGTAATTTATTTTAAGATTCAGGGATTTTGTATTTGCAAATAGGTAGCAATTATGAAATGAATACTATAATTATAACCGCTCTGGGAAGATGAAGGAGGTGGTAACTAGCTGAGATATGTTGTCTGGTTAGAAAATACATTATCTCAGTTCTAAGCAAACTCTGCTGGGTCTCCTGTCCCTGGGTTCTTGGGAGTTGAATCAGAGAATGATTAAAAGCCTGGAAAAGCTCCATCTCCATCTGATTTGCTAAGGGAGCAGTGAGGCTGCTCTTTCTCAGATGAGCAGGGGTGTTCCCTGGGAAGTCAGGCAGGTGAGGGGCTCAGGTTAGGAGACTCATGGCTGAAGCCAGCAAGGGGGCAGTTGTCTGCCCTGCGCCCCCCTTCTCTTTCCTCCACCAGCACCTCACAGGAGGGGGAAGTGTATAGCCTGCCCTGTGTCCTGTTGAACTGGCTGAGTTCTGTCCTTGAGCTGTGCAGAGCTGTCCCTCATTTGGAGTCTCCACGGGGTTCTGCCAGACCAGATTCCCGCTGGTGATCATGCCCAGGAGAGCATAATACTTCTTCCTTGTTTCCCTTTATGGAACACACCCTGGAGCCTTATCTTTATCTGGTGATGTGTTTTTCTAAGAAACAGTTTCAACTCTTGGGTATGACTTTCTTGAGGGCATCCTCCATAGAAACATCTTAAGACTTACTAGACGCTCTGAGGTCTCTCTGTATTCTTAGTAGGTTGCCTGATGCTGAAAGTTTCCCCACAGCTGGACGGTAGGGAATTCAGGTATACTGAACATAGACTGATGTCTGATCTGTCTGGGGTAGCTCAGATACAGAAAGAGAAAACCAGTGTTACAATTCATAGGTCTCTTTTCTCAGTGTAGGCCCAACCTCAGGATCATGCAGCTCTTTTATAGATATATTGATTGGAGTCAAGGCTTAAAAATTTGGGAAAAATGAGACTGTCAACAAAAGTGTGAAGTCAAAAGTGTGACTTTTCCACCCTGACTAAGAGACAAATTCACAGAAGTAGAATTCCTTACTAGAACGTAAGCTTCGTGGGGTGAGGATACGTCTGCTCGGTCTGTTTTGTTCACTGCTGCTTCCCCAGCCCTGAAACAGTATGTGGCTCAGAGAGGTGCTCAATAAATAGCAGTGAATCTCCTCCGGAATAACTGGGTTTGCTGGAAGTCTTCCCTGTCTGAATGAGAAGCACATCTTAGATGCACATTTGTGGTTAGGTCCAAGACCTCCTGGAAAAATCTTTCCTCTTGGGGGAAAGAGAAAGGATCTGTAGATCTACCCATTCCTGTTGCTGGGAACTTGCAGAAGTAATACTGCTGATTTTTAAGGGTGCTTAGTGAGGACCATGTTGCAGATTTCTGTTTAACACTTCCCAGTCTCTTCGAGTAGTGTTAGCATCAGTTGGCTAATATTAACAGCTGGTGTTTGTACCTTAGTCGTGTACGTCTAAATGTATCTGTATTTATATTTATGTATGAAAATTGCAAAAATCAATATATGCTCATAATTCAAAGCATGAATTTTAAGAGTACCATCATGGGGGTTATACTGTTTGCTCATCTGAGATCATGTCAAACGTGTAACTCAGTGCATGTAACTCATTTTCAGGGGTACAATGGGG
The DNA here is from genome assembly GCF_000696425.1 of Galeopterus variegatus. Classification (NCBI taxonomy): domain Eukaryota; kingdom Metazoa; phylum Chordata; class Mammalia; order Dermoptera; family Cynocephalidae; genus Galeopterus; species Galeopterus variegatus. The sequence continues at coordinate 77,956 of NW_007729304.1, forward strand.
CTTGTCTGTTCCCTGCTGATGTGTAGAAGCAAGGCACTAGATGCAAGGCAGGTGTAAATCACACCCCAGAATGCAGAGTGGGGCCTGCTACGGTGCATCTGTGCACGTGAACCCTTGGTCCATGGAACTTGTGCTCTGAGGCTGCCAATAGATGTGCCTGTATTTTCTTTCTAAAATGGACTTTCAGAGAAGAATTCCTGCGTGGGGGTTAAATAACTGACTTAGCATTAGTTGGGGCTGATGTGGTCTCCTGCAAGTGTGGTTGACTGTAGGTGTGGACATGTGAGTCTCTGAGAGGCTTTGAGCCGGGTTCCCCTACTCTCGTACTCAGCAGCCGCTGACCCTGGGTTCTTAGGGTCCCATTCCCCATGAGCTCTGGGAGCAGAGATTAAGGTCCTCAAGCCTTCTCCCCTTTCGCCGTTCTTGCTCTGGGCTGTGTGAATGCTTCCTGCAAGGATGTGTCAAGACCCATGGCTGTCTTCTCTCCAGGGCAGACGTGCTGCCAGAGGAGATGTTTCTGGACTGCCGAGCTCTGGTTGGGCTGAATGAGCCCCATGAGCTCTGGGAGCAGAGATTAAGGTCCTCAAGCCTTCTCCCCTTTTGCCGTTCTTGCTCTGGGCTGCGTGAATGCTTCCTGCAAGGATGTGTCAAGACCCATAGCTGTCTTCTCTCTAGGGCAGACGTGCTGCCAGAGGAGATGTTTCTGGACTGCCGAGCTCTGGTTGGGCTGAATGACGAAAACGAATAAACACACATCCTCTCAGACACCTGGCCCTGTTGCTTGCTCTCTGAATGCTCAGGGATTCACCCTCATTAATATGGCTATTATGGGCCCGATGTATGGGAAAGAGACATTAACAGGTTGTGAGGCCTCATGGTGACAGAAGCAGCCTGCAGAATGTGCAGCGCAGGTTCGGGCTCAGGTGAGTCATCACCAGCCTGGGAAATGCACTGGTGATGATGGATGGCTAGGCTCGGATGTGCCCCTGACACTGTTTGTACAAACAGGGAACTCAAACGAATGGGGTTTTTCATGAGCTTACATAAGTCAGTTGGCAGGGCACAGTGGCCCAGCTGTGTGCATGACGGGACAGAGCTTTGCGTTCCTGTTCAGAAACAGGTGACTTTCAGAACCAGTTTGCCTGTGTCAGGACTTGAAATGGTTTGCTCTGCCCTTCTGTTGTCATAACCCCCCTTTTCTCTTTGCCTTTCTCTTTGTAAAAACTTTCTTTGCAAAGGGATTCTCATAACCGGGACAGTAGGGCTACGGTTGCTTCCAGCAGTCGCCCAAGGGGTTTGCTTTTCTTTAGGACTCTGACTTCCTTGAAAGAGGCATCACGAGGGACCAGCAGGTGTGTGTGGCTGGGTGCTCTGAGACGTGGTGGGGGATGGTGCGGGGGGAGAGAGGGGGTAGCTGGGAATGCTCCTCAGCACATACCTGGGATCGTCTCCATGTGTCTGTCCTGGCTCTGTGAGAGTCAGGCCTGGAATGGACAAGGAGTAACCTCATGTCCGCACAGCACTTTGCCAGTGCCTGGCACATAGTAGGCAACTCATTTGCCCCTCCTGTTACCACTACTGTAAGGTAGGCAGGGCAGGGTTATCGTCATACATAAAGACGACAGAGAATCAGAGAGGGGATGTGGCCTTTGCAAGGTCCCCCAGCAGGCCAGCACAGGGCTGGCCTGGACCCCTGACATAGTGCATCTCAGTCCTGTTCCCCTGCTGCCATGTTCCCAGCCTGACCTTTAGCCCTCTGCCCTAATGGCTTGGAGGCTCAAGGGGTAGGCACACAGGAACTTCTGAGATGTGGAGCTTNGTCATACATAAAGACGACAGAGAATCAGAGAGGGGATGTGGCCTTTGCAAGGTCCCCCAGCAGGCCAGCACAGGGCTGGCCTGGACCCCTGACATAGTGCATCTCAGTCCTGTTCCCCTGCTGCCATGTTCCCAGCCTGACCTTTAGCCCTCTGCCCTAATGGCTTGGAGGCTCAAGGGGTAGGCACACAGGAACTTCTGAGATGTGGAGCTTGTATTTTGAGACCGCATCCAAGTGTGGGCCATGCCCATCGTCAAAGCTAGGGCACCAGTCACTTACTCCCCTTGTGCTATGGAACATGCTGGCAGTTATCCAAAGGGGATGGCAGTCCATGACCGAGTCTTTTGATCTCTACTGAGATTATGGAGACCATTTATACTATATAAAGGCAAATATCTTATCCAAGGCTTTGTTCTAGATTTGTCACTTTTTTTTAATAAGAAAAAGGTTTTTCCTCATTGAAAAGTAGTACATTGTTATTGTAGAAAGTCAGAAAATACAAAGGAAGAAAAAATTCTAATAATCTCACTACCTTTGTGTGTAAAACAAAGTGGGATCATGCTAACTATGTAACATTTTTTGTAACTCGAATTTTTCCTCCTGTTTTACTGTGAATGCCTGTGACTGTCATGAATACAGTAGTGCCCCCTCATCTGCCATGGGGGATATGTTCCAAGACCCCCAGTGGAAGATAGTACTGACCCCTATTTATACTATGTTTTTTTCCTATACATATGACCTACGATAAAGTTTAATTTGTAAATTAGGTACAATAAGAGATTAAAAACAATAACTAATAATGAAATAGAACAAGTATAACAAAATATGCTAATAAAAATTATGTGAATGTGGTCTCTCTCTCCCTCAAAATATTTTTATTGTACTGTACCGTGGCTAACTGAAACCACGGA
>NW_007729304.1:81954-83548 GCF_000696425.1 Galeopterus variegatus
TGCTCCTTCCTGAGCTTTTGGACAAGCCCTGTCTCCCTTGGGAGAGCACCTTGTGAAGTCCAAGGAAGTGTCCCCACTTCTGAAAGTGAGCCTGTGGTTTGCCTGCACTCTGGAATGCCATTCCGGTCCAAGTCCTGTGACTTTCTGGTGAGGGACCTTCTGGTGCTGTATTTTTACTCAGCGTTGTCATCCTTCTAACTGGTCAGCTCCTCCACTCACCCCGACACCCTCCTGACTTCTCCATCCCTCAGTGCCTGAGGTCACAAGATAACTTTAGCTCTGACCTCTGAAGGAGGATGGAAATATGAGCTGCCTTGCCAGAAGGCCAGTTTTGGGACCCCTTTCTGAGAAGAGGATGGGGGTTTGTTGAACATCTACCATGCACCAGGCACTGTGCTGGTTACTTTACAAGGATCAGTACAATCAATCCTCCCAGCGAACCTGGAAGGAGAGTGGCATTATTGCAGCTCGTGGAGATTCAGAGTAGTTGAGGGAATATCCCAGAGTCACAAAGCTTGACAGTGACAGAGCTCAGAGCCAAATGACTCTAAGCCTATCCTCTTACCATTTCATGCTGCTAAAGACAGGTGGATCCTTGGCTTATACCTGTTAGGAGTGTGGAAACCTATTACCAGAGAAACTCCATTAGTCGAGGTTGGAAGGGTGCTTGAGACCTCGTGTAGGCTGCAAGGGACAGCTTCATGGCACCAGAAGACACCCCCCAGCAATGGTGACTATCACCCCAGCCTCACTAGGTCCAGGCTAGGCTAGACACCTCTCCAGTTCCCAGCCAAGTGTCCCAAAATGAGCTCCTAGGGTGCAATCACATCATGCCAGGGAGAAAGTTCTGCTTCCCATGGGGCAGACCTTGCAGGGCCAGAGCTACCCGCCATTGTGTGTGGCCAAAGCTTCTACCTCAGAAAGCAAACAAAAGGATCCATTCACAGTCTCCCAGCTTTCTGGAGTGGTCCCTCCCTAGCCTTGGTTGACGGGGCCATTTTCCTCATAGATCCTTGGGTGACATTTTGTTTTTAAAAATGAAAACACATTTGAATTAGTTACTTTAGTATTGATTTTTCTTATTTCTAAATCTTTATTTTTTCTGCTGATACTCACTGTAAAAAGTCCAAACAATATAGTGCATAGTATATTTAAGTGCTCAATAAATATTTGAAAAGCAAATAAACACAACATAGAAAGTATAAGCCCCTTGGTCTGTCTCCCAGAAACAACCATTGTCAATAGTCTATTGAATAAGCTTTACTGTTTTTTTTCCAGGCGTATAGTTTTATACACACACACACATTTTTTTTTGCACGAATGGACTCAAATGATACAAATCTTTTTCCACGAAATTTTTGAAATACCCTTGTATTGTTCTGCATTCCATTAATAGTGTGTCTTAAGCATCTTTCCATACCATCAGCATACAAAGTTCCGCCCCCTTTCAGACATCTGCTTTGTGTTGCATTGTATGGACGTTCTACAATTTAACAAGTCCTTTACTGATGAACATTTTTGGATGTTTCCAAGTTTTAATTTTTTCAAACAATATTGCAAACAGTATAATATTTTGAAAGGCCTCTTTGAAATG
>NW_007729304.1:84227-87943 GCF_000696425.1 Galeopterus variegatus
TTTTAATTTTTTCAAACAATATTGCAAACAGTATAATATTTTGAAAGGCCTCTTTGAAATGAACAGAAAAATTCTGGAGCACATTAGCCAGACTCACACTGGAAATTATCGATTGCCTGATTTTCAGAAGCCCTTGCTGATCCAGCCACTCAGAATTCAATCCCTTCCTCCTGGGTCCCACTGCCTGTGACCTGCTCCTTCATCCTTTCCTTGTGCCTGGTACAGATGAGATTCTTGCTTGTTGCCTCTGAGCTCTTGACAGTGGCTAGCCTGTAGCTTTCTCTGTCTTTCCTTTTTCCTTTTTTCTGGTAGGGGAGAGGCATTTGTTTTTGCTTTTTAATTTAATTTCATTTGTAACCAAAGTTATATATTTGAATTTTTTTGTTGATACATAATAATTGTACATATTTATGGGGTACTGTGTGATATTTTGAAACATGTATAACTGTATACATGTAGTGATTGAATCAGGTCAATCAACATATCCATCACTTTGAACATTTATCATGTCTTTGTTCTAGAAACATTCCAAGTCCTCTCTTCTAGCTAATTGAAAGTATACAATAAATTGTTGTTAATTATAGTTACTCTACCATGCTATATAACACTAGATCTTAGTCCTCCTCTCTAGCTCTAAATTTATATCAGTTCACCAACTTCTCACTCCCTCCTCCCTGCTACTCTTTCCAGCCTCTGGTAACCACCATTCTACTCTCTATTTGTATGTGATCAACTCTCTCAGCTTCCACACAGGAGTGAGAACATGCAGTATTTCTCTTTCTGTTCCTGGTTTATTTCACTTAACATCATGTCCTCCAAGCTCATCCATGTTTTCATGAGTGACAGGATTTCATTACTTTTATGGCTGAAGAGTATTCCATTGTGTATACATAACACGTTTTCATTATCCATTCATCTACTGATGGACACTTGGGTTGATTCCATATCTTGGATATTGTGAATAGTGCTGCAATAAACATGGGAGTGCAAATATCTCTTCAATATACTGATTTCCTTTCCTCTGGATATATACCCAATAGTGGGATTGCTGGATCATATAGTAGTTCTATTTCTAGTTTCCTCGGTTAACCTACATACTATTTTTCATAATGGCTGTATTAATTTACTTTCTTACCAATAGTGTATAAGAGTTCTCCTTTCTCTGCATCCTTGCCACCATTTGTTATTTTCTGTCTTTTTGATAATAGCCATTCTCACTGGAATGAGATGATATCTCATTGTGGTTTTGATTTGCATTTCCATGATGATTAGTGATATTGAGCATTTTTTCATATACCTGTTGGCCATTTGTATGTCTTCTTTTGAGAAATGGTCTATTCAGTTCATTTGCCAATGTTTTAACCTAATTATTATTATTATTCTTATTTTTGCTCTTGAGTTGAGTTCCTTGTATATTCTGGATATCTGGGTATTAATCCCTTGTCAGATGCATAATTTGCTGATATTTTCTTCTATTCTGCAGGTTGTCTCTTCACTCTGTTGATTGTTTCCGTTGCTGTGCAGAAGCTTTTTAGCTTGATATAATTCCATTTGTCCAGTTTTGCTTTTGTTTCCTGTGCTTCTGAAGTCTTCTCCATAAAGTCTTCGCCCAGACCAATGTTCTGAAACATTCCTCCTGTTTTCTTCTAGTAATTTCATAGTTTCAGGTCTTATGTTTTAGTCTTTAATCTATTTTGAGTTGATTTTTGTACATGGTGATAGGGCTTACCAAAGTTATACAATAACATAAAGAATTAAATACTTATACAACACTTTTTATGAATGAAGAAGTTCCCCTTCCAGCCACAGACACACCTCTCCCCATATTTTACTTCCCAGAGAAAAGCAATTTTAACCCTTTTAACTGAGTTTTTTTGATATTGACTTCTATAATTCTACAAAAAATTTTTGTATTGTTATTTTTCAGTTTCAAGCATTATCTATTAACTTCTCACTGTGAAAGGTGAGCCTCTGGCTTTCTCTTGTATATCTCACCACTTGCTCTGTGCACATGCTCTGATAGTACACTCCCTTCTACTGCTGAGAGAGAGTTTTATGTTTTTTTTTTTTTTTCCTTTTTGGCTTTTTTCGTGTCCGGCAACGGATCGCAACCCTCAGTGTCGCGCCCATACCGGACCGGGACCGGCAACGGGATCGCAACCCTCGGTGTTGTGCCCACACCTCGCTCAGCCAGTGAGCGGCGGGTCTGTATGTGGGATCCGAACCCTCGGCGGGAGCGCCGCCGCACTCCCAAGTGGCGCACTGTAGCAGTGCACCACCGGGCCGGCCAAGAGAGTTTTATGTTTTGATAGATCAGTATTTAGTGTTTACATTATTTGGGCTATGTCACATTACACTATGAACATTTTCTTTTGACTACCCAACTATTTGTTTTCCCCACAATTAATAATTATTATTTGTTTATTTACGTATTTATCACTGTTTTGTTTCCACACTATCCCCCAGTTGTATACATCTCCTCTCAATGTATTTGGACACATTAGGTATTTACCAGGTTCATTTCCTGAGAAAGTCTCTCCTGGAGCATTCTGACTTGCCCTGGTCTGGATGGTTGCCCTCTATTACTGGTGTACATCTGTATCCCTGAGATTTTTGTTTCCCATTATCCTGGGAATTAATTTTATTCCTCTTCTGAGTAGGATTTCCTGTTTCCTAAGTCCTATACCTTTTTCCTTCTTAGTTTACTTCCTCCTTTGTCAGAGCACGTTCTCTGTGGATTCCCAAGAAAGGGTGCCTTCGAGGTAATGTTTTTAAAACTTTGTGCATGTTATAAGTTCTTTATTTTCCTGTCACACTTAATTCAATAGTTTGGCGGGGTATAGAATTCTAATTTGGAAATAACTTTCCTTAAAAATTTTGAAGGCTTTGTCCATTGCCTTCCAGCTTCTGATGTGGCTATTGAAAATTTTGTTGCCACTTTGATTCTTGATCTTTTATGTGAAACCTGTTGTTATTTTCTGTCTAGAGGCTTTTAGGAAATTCTTTTTGTTCCCAGTGTTCTGAAATTGATAACTGGTATGAGTTTTGTATGATTCTATTTAATTTTATTTGCTAGGCACTCAGTGGGCTATTTGGTCTGGAGACTAAAGTCCTTTAGTTTTAGGAAATCTACTAGAATTATTTATCTTCCAGTCCTTTCTCTCTATTTTCTGTTTTCCTTTTCAAGCTCTTATGTAGTAGGTTGCAAAAACAGCCTTATATCCATGTCCCTTGCCATGTAACTTTGTGGTCCCCTCCTACTCTGATCCTGGGTTCGGCCATATGTTTATGCTTTGGGCCAATGGGATGTTGGTAATCACGATACAAGTAGAGAACTGAAAGTCACTTATGTGACTCAACTTGCTTCTCTTGCCTGCCACCATTGTCATGAGAAAAACATGCTCAGGTTAGTCCACTGTTTCCAGGAGAGGATGAGAGACAGGTGGAGCAGAGCCTACCCCAGCCAAAATCAGCAACCACCCAGATGCAGGAGCAATGAATGCTGTTGTTGTGTCCCACTGAGATGCTGTTGTTACTGTTCAGAAAAATGGAAATACCTGATTATTTGAATGTTGGGCCTCTTAGTATAGTTCTCTAACTTTCTTTCTCGGAGAGCCTCTCAACATTATCTTCCATTCCTCTACTGAGTTTTTCATTTCTGCTATCATATTTTTAATTTCCAAGAACCCCTTTTGGTTCTCTGTATGTCGTTGCTT